>NW_027266573.1:0-76754 GCF_046630445.1 Rutidosis leptorrhynchoides
GATCCTTGAGACCCCTTGCTTTGGTCTGATCAGATGGTACGGCTCCCCTAGTTATCTAGCTGGAGTTTATTTTGCGCACTTTGTTGACGGGCTGACGGTATATTAGGATGCTACAGTAGGTCGCTCCTGTTGTTATTCTAAAGATGTTTAGCTATGATTCCTATTGTTAAAACAATTTAAGATGTTTATGAATCCAAACGTTTTTCCTTATCAATGTTTCACTTAAAAGTTTTCAATAAAACCTCACTAACTATTATAGCTTACCCTTTCCGAAAAACCTATGTTCCTTCTCTTCATGTTGAGTTGGTAATTTCTGAACAAGGAGCTAGCGGCATTCAGCATTGTACGATAGCGGATAAGGTGGGCTGCATTAGGACTCTTTCTCATTATTTTGTAATTATCGTGTTATTTTAAATGATATGTATTATATTTTTCGCAAAGACTTAATTTGTATAATTATATTTTGTGATCGACTAAATATTATGTTTTGAATAATGGATAATTGGAATAAAGTTAAGTTAACGAACGTATAGTAGGCACCGTTTCCGATCGGTCGAGGCGGTCGGGGAGCGGGGCCCACAGGGTAGCAACACATTATAAATACATACAGGGAGAGTATTCACATGAATCATAAGAAGGGTAGTTGGATTTTTTTATGGGGTTGACAACCCATGGCACACAACCATTTAGGACAGAATTGCAGATGAGGTAATTTCGGTACAAACAAACTGGTGGTGTCCTATCGACTGATGCTGTAAATGGAAAGAGTGGAATAAAAACTGTTAAATTCATGGGAAAGCCTTTGACATATCACTCACGGTACTAATCGATTCAGGCGGCTCACACAATTTTATCTCCTCTAAAACAGTAGAAGCTCCAAAGCTAATTACTACAGAACAAGAAATCCCTCTCTTGATGAGTGTAGCTGGGTTAGAGAGGACCACAACACAGTAAAGAAAAGGTCAAGAACCTTGTATGGATCACTCAAGGTTACCAAATCAGCATAGATTTTTGAGTTTTTGAAATTGGCACTTTCGACCTAGTCATTGGCGTTGAATTTATGGGAGGTTTAAAGTCTGGTCACTATGAATTTCAAAACTCAAGAGTTTTTCTTTTCCGTGGAAAGGCAACGTGATCACGCTGAAGGGAGATGAAGACAAAGGAAAAATAAAGAAACAAGGAGCTTTATAAATGAATGGCAGCCTAGACATAATGGTGGTTCGATGGTCAATACGGCAGTAACTGTTCCTACTTGGCTGGGAGAGCTTACTAATAGCTATGAGGGAGACTCGATTTGTGAATAGTCATTCCAACTAGGGTATCATTTGGTTAATGTTTTGATGCAGTACAAAAGATCGCTTGTACGTGGGTAATCATACAGATTTACAAGATAGAATTATGCTAGCTATGCATGACTCTCCTACTGGAGGGGGCATTATGGTATTAAGGCGACCTATCAACGTGCTAAAGAGGTCGCCTGTTTTAGTTTATCTAATTGAATCTTACTTAGCTAGAAAATTCATAGTTATTCTACTAGCCAAGATGAAGAAAATAGTTGCATTTTGGATTTCTAAATGCCTCACTTGCCAGAAATGCAAAGGTGAGCATGTTTGTTATCTTGGTCTTTTATAGCAAATCCCTATTCCTAATCATGCATGGGAAGATATTGGTTTAGACTTTATTGATGGGCTGCCTAAGTCTAATGCCAAAATAGTATTTTAGTTGTGGTAGATCGTTTTACCAAATACGCTCATTTTATTGCTCTCAGTCACCCCTTTACTGCCTCACATGTGGCTAAGGCTTTCATGGATGAGATTTTTCAATTACATGGGTTACCAAAGTCTTGGATGGACACTGTTTTCTTGAGCAAATTTGGCAGGAATTGTTTAATCAATTTTAGACCAAGCTAAACATGTCTACAGCTACCACCCCCAATCGGATGGCCAAAGCGAGAGGGTTAATCAATGTTTGGAGGCTTATCTTAGAGCATTCTGTCATGAGCAGTCAAACCAGTGGCTGAAATGGTAATATCTCGCAGAACGGTGGTACAATTCTAGCTACCACACTGCCCTGCTGATGACTTCGTTCGAAGCTTTATACGGTTATAACCGAGGGACTTTCCGACGAAATATGGTCCTACTTGGCCGTGGACACACTAAACACCTATTTTCATGGTAAGGAAGAATTGCTAGTGCAACTGAAGCAGAATTTGCACAAAACTAGAAACCATACAACTCAAATGGCGAACCGAAAAAGAACATAAAGGGAATTCAACGAGGGTGATTGGGTCTGGCTAAAACTCCAACCTTACAGATAGATGTTAGTTCAAAAGAGAGGGTCATAGAAGTTGTCTCGGAAGTTTTTTGGGCCATATCAGATCGAGAAAAAGAATAGGCACGGTGGCTTATAAACTCACTCTCTCAACTGGTAGTAAAATACACCATGTTTTTCATGGGTCGCAACTGAAAAAGTATAAGGGTTTATTCCTTCTACAATAGGTTCTACAATGCCCCTTCCTAATTTACTCGATATAAATCAGACTCAATACACCAAACCAGTGGCAATCTTAGACATTAGGTTAGTGAAGAAGAAAAAACTTACCAGTGACTTGAGTGGCTCATCTAATGGGAGAATCAAAGTGAAAATGAGACTTTGTGGGAGGAAGCAAGCTATATCTCATCGAATTGGTCGTCGCTACAGTTGGCAGAGACATTGTCGAAAAATAAAGCTTCGACTTTTGGGCCGTCGGAAGGTGATTCGATCGGAAAGTCTCACTCTTTATTAGTTGTGCACACTCATGATATCGAATAGGGCGTAGAGAATAATATCCCCAATGTGATAGTGAAATTCCTAATTTTGGTGTTAAAGCTTGAGGACAAGCATCGTTTTGAAGAGGAGCAATGTCACCAATTCTACTATTAGTTTGTAAGCCCATTTAGGGTTAGTATTGTCAAGGCTTTAGGCCCATTAGCTATCTATCATTCCTATTATAAATAGATACTTATGTTGTAATCGAGAAAGTTAAGAAAATTATGAATACAATCTCTATTTCTCCCTCAAGTTATCTCTTTCTCCTCTAATCTTCTCTTCATATTTCTTCTTTCATTTCTGGCATAATCTACCTTCGATTGTGTCAATGTGATTTGGTTTGTTTCCTGTAATTGTTCTTATCTCGTTTTGTAGTTTCTTCATTACTCCAAGTAGCCTTAAGAGTTCTATCATCACTCATTCCATAACTGTGTATGTTGTATCAGAGCCCGAAACGAACATATCTTAGGATTAAACATTTATTATATTACAGCTGATCAATAATTGATAGAAACATTTTACACTATATTTTATTTAAGTTGAATAAAATTAAATTTTTTGGCAACGAATATGTTCCACCTTCAACTATCCTATGATCAATCCAATTTTACTTGACATTAACAGCTCAAGCTCGAAGTTTTCTCTAACCACTTCAAATATTTATGCGCTACGATTCAACACTAATTTACATTCAATGAGCCGAGGACTAAATATGAGTGTTAGCAGGCCAATACACTGATATCTAGTAGTTCCCCCTTATGCAATAATAAAATCCCTTTCTATACTGCATTCTGCAATACATAAGACATTTAAAAAGTGTTTAGGATTGTACGAGCGAAAGGCTTTATACTTGTAACGAGATAGTCAAAGAAATGATCGAAACTCTTTATTTATAATCAAAATCTCATCATTTATTTTTTCCTTATTTCTATTCTTTAATTAAAACAATCACATATCTATAAATACATCATCTATTATAATTTAAATATATACTTAAAATTATTAATTAAATTATATAATTACATTTCGTCCAGCGGACAGACTATAGTATGACAAAATGGAAGAGAAAAATTACAAATGGCAACGCATATGGTGTTACACCATGTGTATCGAAAAATATCTTTGAATTCTTTATTTTCAAATATTTTCAAATATTTTCCAAATAAATTATATATTTTTCAATTATTCAATGTCTATCCTAGCTAAAAGTTCCTATATCCTCGCCAAAATTTAACTAAGCAGAAAGAAAAGTAAATTAACAAACATTGTGAATGCATTTGGACATAGACAACCTTAATTTCTTAAGAGTTTGTTTTCTAACACAAACAACCAACAACTTGACAAATACATTCTGCTCCATCCTCTATTTTCAGTCATAATTGATTTTAGCATTTATCCAAAGGAAACTGGACATTCATCTCTTTGCATAGAATAGAAATTATGATCGTTTGAAGGTTGAGATCCTCAGAGAGGCAAAAAGAAAAATGGCCTCGAAAATGAGGCATTTTTTTCTGTTGATTGCTGTACCCAATTATTTTAGCAACGACAACAATCTTAGTCATCGGAATCGACAATAATAACACCGCAATAAGCCCAAGTTCTCCCAAAAACACGACATCAAGTCCAAACTCTCCAAAAAACAATACAAATATCACACCAAGGTCAACAAAACTCGACTCATGGATAACACAAAACATGAAAGAGTACAACGACAGGAAAGGTACATTGGCTAAAGGCTTTAAGCGCTCCATCTTGGACCATGCCCTAGTAAAGGCCGAGGAAGGTGGCATCAAGTTGATAACGGTCCAGCAACTTGGTCGCAGAGATTTTAGCAAAATCAATGACGCCATCAAAAGTATTCCGGATGGGAATAAGAAAAGAACGGTGATTTGGATTGGTGGTGGTGAGTATAGGGAAAAATTGACTGTTCCTAAGAAATAAAAGTTTCGTTACTTTCTTTGGTGATCCTAAGGACATTCCAAGGATTGTGTATGATGGCACCGTAGCACAATTCGGGAGGCTCAAGAGCGCCACCGTGACCATTGAGAGTGATTATTTCGTTGCTGTCAATATTTCATTCGTGGTAAGGGTAATTTTTTTCTTTTTCTTTTTTTTTGTGAAAGACTCGAAGATAAATGTAATTATATGTCATAACATTATCTAATAAATTTTTTATTCATAACTATATTAATCTCTCTAGCTATTTGATTTTTGTAGAATTCGGCTCCGGAACCAGATAGTAAAAGAATGGGTACACTAGGAGCGGCATTGAGAATATCAGGAGACAAAGCTGCATTCCACCATTGCAAATTCATAGGCTATCAAGGACACATTATGTGATGATAGGGGCAAACATTTTTTCAAGGACTGTTACATTCAAGGCACTCTTAATTTCATCTTTGGAGAAGGAAAATCCCTCTACTTGGTAATAAATCACTTGCAATATTTTAGCACCCCTCCAGTTTGATGTATTTGAAAACTGGATTTTACTCCATAATGAATTCCTCGCCTATATAGAAATTTTGTATAAAATCTTTAATAATTGCAGAACACTACCGTAGAAACAGTGATTAGAGATGGAAAAGGAGTAATCACAACACATTCTAGGAAAAATGCATCGGAGGACAGCGGATTTGTGTTTTCTCATTCAGGAATAATTGGTGCTGGCAAAGGAAACACTTACATCAGCCACTCATGGAAACAAAACCCTAGAGTGGTCTTCGCGTACACCTTCATGGGGACGATTATAGGTGATAAATGGTGGTTACATGGCCATGACAGGTACACTATTACTTATAATCATACATTTTTCTTCAATTATTGTTAGAGTTGGTTTCAATTTTATGTTGTTATTTTGTAGGAATGTGTATTATGGAGAGTACAAGTGCAATGGGACCCGGGGCTAGCCCTTCAAGTCGGGTCAAACATGCGAGAGGTTTATCCGAGGAAGAAGTCAAACCGTTCTTGTCTACAAGTTTATATTCATGGAGGCACGTGGCTACTTCCACCACCCGATCTCAAATTATAAACAAAAAGATAAAATTAAGAAAATTATGTAATTTAATGATAGATTAGTAATTACTAATAAGATCTTGTGTTTCCTCCCCTCATATTGTAACCAAGTACTAGTCATTTTGTTGTTGGATCCTATTCTTATTGTATCTGACCAAGACCGATTCAAGAGTTTGTTGAATATTTCCATAGCCTGCTGAGAACCAAATACCTGAAAAGTACTATTCCCATTGATTTTTATTCCATTCTAAAATCCAGGTTTTGAAAAAAGCTTGGTGAATTGATTCAGACCGATATGAGGAAGCTTGATGCACAATTAATGGCATAAATGAATCGGAAATTTTGGTTAAGATAACACATGAGCATTTGATTTCGCTCATTCAAATGTAGCAAAGATTAAAAATTGGCAGAATCATGCATCTATAATAACGAAGCATATGCCAACCAGAGTGTGGCTCAATGGTTACATTTCCTCCTGCAGAAGGTCATGGGTTCGACTATTTGGGAGATGACTTTGGATGGGTAGATTTGTATTACGTTTATAAAAAAAAATATAATATAATTGGAAATTCAAAAACTTCATTGAAAATGAATCAACAGCCAAGCCGGTCAATATCTTGTGACATCAATTACAATGAAAAGACAGAAAAGGACATAGAAAAAACTCCAAAGCCTTCAACATTCTTCCAGATTAATTATTTCCACTCAAAAGTAAAAATTGCTGATGCTTTCAAAGCTCTGTTTACTCAATAGCCAGAGGACAGGTTTGAACCTGAAAAATATCATACATATCAATATTAAGATAGATTGAAGCAGTTTGAGATGCAAAAATGAACAAAAAAATGTTTATAGAGGTTTTACCTGCTTACGGTACATGAGAGCATAGAACATTTTCAAGGTAACGCTGCCTCTCACGGCTTTCAGCTTCAGAAACCTTCTTCCAGAATCCATAAACTCCGGTGAGGGTCAATAGCTTCTCAGAGTAGATTTTCCAGGTATACCTAAGATATAAGGATATATATTATCAAAATTTGTACCAATTTATAAAAATAAAAAAAAAATTGCTGTGAGAAGAATGATGAAATCTTTAATTTATTTCTAGGAATGTGACTTCTTACTTCTCTTGGATACGCTGGAGGCCTCCTTGGGAGATCTTGTCCCAATGAGTAGGGTCCACCTTGCATTTCTCAAAGAAGTTGACCAGTAAGTCAGTAGCTTCATCTCCCTTGTAAGGATCAATATGGTAACCAGATTTTCCATGACGATGATCTCAGCAGGGCCACCATTGCAAGTGGCAAATGTCGGCAATCCACAGGTCATCGACTCGACTACTGTCAATCCGAAAGCCTCATAAACAGCTGGCTGCACGAATGCTCCCTTTGTGTCACAAATGTACCTATAAAAAGAAATTTATAACTTTTCAGTATTTAGAATTTTAAACATTCCTAAATATAATAGAAATAACTGAAGGAGCAAAAATGTGTGTGTATACCTGTAAAGTTCACCATTCCTGATTCTGTTCATCTGAGAAGAAATCCATCTGAACTGACCGTTCAGATCGTATTTCTCTATCAGCTCATACATTTTCTTCATTTCAGCTTGCTCTTCTAAGTCCTTGGACTCCTTTCTCCTATCTCCTCCAACCACGACGAGGTTTACCAGTTCACGCAACTTGTTGTTCTTTCCGAACCATTCGACAAGGCCAGTCAGATTCTTGACTCGGTCCAACCTAGCCATTGTGAATAGAATTGGCTTGTTTTTGTCCTTCAACACACATCTGTTTGAAAAAGTAAATATTGGTGTTTAGATATAGTCCTCAATTTTTTTTCTAAAGAGATTTGAAGTAAGATATTTTTTAAGCTTACAGGTGTTCTGCATTTTCAACAGGGCTGTAAAGGAGTTCCTCAATATCAGGATGGAATTTGGTCAACCTACGAATTTTTCGGTATAAGGGAAGTAAATACCCATGTCAGCACCAGGGGATACAATGTTGAATTTGGGGTCAAATGAATTGATCCCATGAACAACTCGGTAAAGTCCAGGAAGGGTGAAAGCGGTGTGACTTTCATATTGTCCAACGGTGTTCTTGCTGGAGACATAGAAGAAGGAAACAAAAGTTACAAAAAAAATAGATATTATAACAAAACTCAAACTATGAGAGAAGATAAAATGTGTATTACCTTCCAGCAATCTCTTGGGAAAGTGCTGGTGATAATGAAATCTGTTTGATTCATAGCCAAAAGATCAGCTGTGAATTGGCAGGAAAAGTGATATTTGTCATCCAGTTTTTTCCAATAAGCATCTGAGTCGGGATATTTTGTTTTCTCTAGAGCATGAGCAATGGTGCACTGTGAAAGAAGAGAAAAAAATTGTATAAATTAGTTTTATGCTGAATGGAACTTATGCAGAAACCAGTTTCTAAATATTGTATCCATGTCCCAAACCTGAGTGACTCCGAATTTTTTTGCTAGCAGAGTTGCAACAATATTCCCATCACTGTAATTTCCAATGATGAGATCAGGCTTGCCACCTTGAAGCTCTTTTGAAAGTTCGGCTGCAACGTCATCGAGTAAGTTTCTAGGTATGGCCATACTTCAAATCTGGAGATCCACTTACGAACAATTCCTTCCTCTGTTCTAAAGGGAACTCTAAGAATATCTGAATATTCTGATTCATAAACTCTCTCAAGTGGCTGACCACAGGTTGTTCCAACTGCATCAGGGAGGAGTCGAGTCACCTGGACGAAGCAACATATAGTATTTTAGCATCTCGGACGAAAAAGTTGTGAAATGGGAAAAACTAGCCCATCACTTGGCGACAAACTTACAATAAGAATGCGAGGTTTGATATCCAATCCTTGTCGCTTGATCCGATAAAGCATCTCTTCTTCCAATGCACGGACTTGATCCAAAATGTAAACAACCTGAAAGAAAAATAAATTGTATCAATGTGTGTCTTAATTTCTTCAAAATTCAGTTAAAAATGTAGAAAGGATAAAATTGTACCTGGCCTCCAGTATCAGGATAACCCAAAACATTGTCTTGAGCAAAGTATCCATGAGGAGACATGATGACAACATTAAAGACCAACGGTATCATCCCGATAAATTTCTCAAGATTGCTTGGCTCGGGTGCCTCTAGCAGATCTGAAAGAAGATGAACCATTTCAAATACATGCTCTGCGTTATCACCCCATCCTCTCTCAAAACCAGATTCCAGGAACTTGTTCTCGAATTCTGAATAAGGCGTTTCCGGTGCAAGTGCAGACAAGTACTCCTCTGCTTTCCTCAGAGCATATTTCAGATCACATAGGTTCTGGATTTTTACTATTCAGCATCAATTTCTACAAACAAATGAAGACCATTCAAACCACTAGTGTATTAGTTTCTCGTTTACCTCAAATGCAAACTATTTTCATTATATGGAAAGTAAAAGGTAAATCTGGAAAGTGTCCGGTAACTTACTTTGCCTTGGCGGGTGTGAGATTGGAGGAACTGAAAAAGAGGCAGCATGCCGTCTTTGTCGTTAAAGAGTTTTGCCGAAAGCTGGCGGTTGAGGAACTCCATTCCATTACCAATGGACTTAGGATGAGTTGGCAGAGAAGAGATCCAGTAGATGGCTTGAAGTCCAAACTCAAGCACAAAGTCACCATTGCTGCATTCACAGGAGGAAATTATCAACTACATCCTAAGTCCATATTATCCACTCAATACTATCCAGTAGTTCTTTAAAAAATAAAAATACTAATGAAAATTGTAGGATATTTGATTACCTTCCATCAACCAGTTCTTCTTTGAGGCGTAGGTAATCGGGGACACTCATATCCTCAATGTCAAGTGAAGTAATGTTCAAACGAAGGTATTCCCAAACGCCAGGGCTTGGACGAACAGCAAGAGCTACCCAAGGAGGTGAAACTAATGCTTCCTGAAAAGGGGGAAAAAAAAAAACAAACAAACAAAATATATCAGCACAAAATTATTTTATCAAGACTTAAACAGAGAAAAGAAAACTTGTTTTACCTGAGAGGCACTGAGGACGAGCCAAGTACCTGGCTGGATTGTTCATATCCAGTCCCTAGCACAGATTGAAGATTCTTGGCATTGTAGATTCCTTTTCCTAAATTCGCAATCCTACAAAGATCGAAAAAATCGATTATCTATTCTGGACGAATTCGGATGATTGAGATCATAGACACAATAAAACAAATACCTTGAGAGCAGATCAGAGGATGCCTCTGATAACTCGAAACGTGTTCGGTCAGAAGTACTTGGAGGCTTGGATTGAGAGTTGCAGCAGATGCGGCCATTGCCTTCTTAGCCTAGAGTGGTTCGTTCAGGAAATAATCAGCATTTTGGATGACTTTATAAAATCATAATAAAAACTCATAAACTAAACTAGAGAGAGTTGCAAGATTTATTTTTTATGTCTAAAATTTCTAGTTAGTATGATCAAGAATTCCCTTTAATCAGTGTAACTAAACTCTATTAGAGTGATTAATCCACTCTTAAAATGCATAAAACTCAGTCACTACTACTAAAAAACTTGACTTTCAAGTAATCAAAATGCAAACAACATGAAGATTAAAAGACTTACCTTAGAAAACTTAATAGGGTTTTTGAAACAGAGGAGAACAAAATGAGATGAAGAAAAACAGACGAGTTGCAGAGAATTTATAGCCGGAAATAATTCTAACCTACTACTAGAATTTCCACTTGCATGAGTAAAATACCAAAAAGGTAAAAACTTTAATTAAAGAAAAAAAATAAAAAGATTACTTTTAGAACAAGAAAAAATAAAAAATATATATCCATTGATTGAGATATTGCGTAGCAATGTCGCTGCAATAATTGCAAGAGACCACACAAACAGCTTGATTTTATTTTATTATTGTTCTGAACGCAAAGGAAGAAAAATATATTATTCAGTCAATA
Source organism: Rutidosis leptorrhynchoides (assembly GCF_046630445.1). NCBI lineage: Eukaryota > Viridiplantae > Streptophyta > Magnoliopsida > Asterales > Asteraceae > Rutidosis > Rutidosis leptorrhynchoides. The sequence continues at coordinate 10,751 of NW_027266573.1, forward strand.
AATGAAAGAACTAGTACTATGTTATAATCGTACAATGTTAATGGATATTGGATAAGAACAAACTTTAATTTTCTACGTTAGGTATACAAACCAATTTTTATTTTATTTTTTTCCCTTTTAGTTAGTGGTATATCGGTGAAACATCGTTTGAAAAAATATTACGATTTTTATTGTGACGAGTAGTGGGTGACGCACATTTCATAGAATATTCTTTTGTGAAATTTAAAATATTACTCCGTATAGTTTCCGTGGAGTAAAACTTTCTCAAACATAGGTTTGACAAAATCAGTTTTGTAATAATTAGGTGATAAGGTACTTTTATTTTTTCGTTTATAAACCCTGATCACAAGATAAACTCGAACCGAATTTGACATATAAAAAGATCAAAATTGATTCGACCAAAACATAGCTAATTCTACTTATATAAAAAAAAAAGATCGAAAGGAACAGTTTTGCTCGAAGAGAAGATAAAATTTTAGAATTTAAAGTGAAGATAATTGTTAAAATAAAACGAAATATGTTGATCCCTCTCCTCTGGTAGGGAAGGAGGAGTTAAACGGCCGATGGGTGAGGTAGGGCCGTAGGGCTTAGGGTGGAATAAATAATGGGCCCCTAATTATACTTATCCACCGACACTTCCTATCAAGTTCATTTCTTTTTTCTTTTCTTTTTTTCCTTTGAGATATACGAGAACGAGGGTGTATGTGCATTACAACACTTGAATTCTTCACTTTTGAAATTAAGTTGTTTAACCCGGAGCTGTTAGCAAAAAAAATATAGTGATTATCGAGTGGACTTTCATCCTCAAATATCGAGAGATCGACTTTTCGTGGACGCAATTCTTAAAATTGTATGGGTCGGGAAGAACTATCCATTTTGTGTTATCCAAATTGATTGTGGCTTAAATCGTACTTAAGAGAATGGGTTAATGCCATGTCTTAATGATTTGAAAATTTAAGAAACCAATAGCTCAAGAAAAAAGCCAAATATTTTGCTAGTTAAAGTTTATACTACAGCATTTCTTTTCTTGAAACATATATCATATCAATGTCTATATGTATGTTGAACACTCAAAAAATATGTCTATATGTTGATAAAATTAATTACCACGTAATTACATTTGCTAATTAGGATGACTTTTCAATCTTCCAAGGGTTGGGTTCCCCATCACTTTTTATTTTTATAATTTGAATCACTTTTTTATATACGATGGTTGAATGATGAATTGATGATGAACTTTTGGTGATTGGGGAGGAAAAACTTAATTTGTAGTTGACACTCTAATATGTCAGTTGCCATTGGCTTGATTTCATTTTCAAGGCCAATAAATAAAGACCTAGCTCAATGAACTTTAGGCCAAAGTAAAATCCAATTAATGAGTCATCTATAAGTATGTTTAGTTAAGTATAAGATCTAGTTGAACCCAGCCAGGGTGTAAGGTGATCGAAGATATATATATATACACTACATTACTACTGGATGCATTTATTTCATCCGGAATTAATTAATTCAGAGCTGCTGCAACGCAAGGAAGGATGATGTTGACAGAGCAGAACGATCTTGAAGCCATGTACCCAAGGGCGGAGCCGGGGGAAGGCTCGACCGGGCCACGGCACCGATGGAGATCGGAAAAAATTTTCCGGTAGTGTCAAAATTTGTAGAAGCGTACATATAATATAAATAAATTGTTTTGATCCAATGATAGCTAAATATACAGCAGAGTGGTTATTGCTTTTGACTCAATTCATGATTCCTGTGGGTTCGAATCCCAGCTTATCCTTTATACATTTTGTTACTCTCTCTGTAACAAACTTACAATGCCTTTTTTCTTTTCCTAAACCTTCTCAATTTAACTTTCATATTTAATCCTCGTCCTTAATTGTCGTTTTTATACGTTCAACCTTTCAATAACATAATTTTTTATTTCAAATTCTTATAAATAGTTCATTTCTACTATAAAGGTCAAACATAGAATGAATGGAGCCTTAGAATAATTAGTGGAATAATTTACTTGGTATGGCAATTTGGATGTGCATAGTAGCCAACATTGGCCAGATTGGTTGTTTAGAAAACAGATCTTTTTGCTATTTACATCTAATCGGTGGTCCTAATCAGTGGTGGATGTAGAAAAACAGAAGCTCTCACGTGTTTTTAAAGGAAACTCGTCAGTTTCATACTTGTGCTTGTTTGTGGTCGCTCTATTCTATCTATCTATGTCTCCATTTCATTCTATCAATTAGTAGCTACTCTACCATTGTTACTTACTGTCTCTTACTGGGAGAGTGTTGAAAATGAATTACAACCTATTTCAAATGGAGTATATACATACAAACAGTGACATTTATGTTATCTACTTTATTAATATTATATATCATTACAAATTATCAAAACAATTCAATATGATCATGTAGTGTATAGTGAGTCTACATCAGCATATGTATTAGTTTGTTTGGTAGACATAATTATAAATTTCAGCATATCCTCATTATTGAATGAGGCGTACAAGTGTCAAGTTACCTTAGAAATAATTTTCATGATTATTGATCGATATCCCCCATCTAATTCGGTTTTTAGATCAGATTATCTTAGTAGTGTACAAAATACATAATTTAGTATGCTACTAAAAAATGCTTTGTAATGTGTGGTTAGAGGATATTCTAAAAAAAATAAAAAATGTTTGGTTAGAAGAAAGATGGGTCCACAAGTGAATAGTGTCTCACTTTATTTGTTATCTTTAAAAAATCAAGTTTAGCTTTTTTTTTTTCTTTTCTTTTGGAATCATGGTAAGCTATGATTTCTTGTTCCACCAAAGATTGATGGCTACACACACCCCACAAATAGATTTTTCTTTTTCATTTTACTCCACTACCAAACTTTCAATTTTTGGAACAGAGAAATGTTGTCAACACACACTCACATGTATATATGAGATGAACCATATGAAGAAATGTTACTCCATTGAACAAGAACCTCACTTCATATATTCATTTAATAAGTCATTTTCTTGTCACAAGACATTCACTTGTGTTGTAACATACAATATCTGAATGGATTAGCGTAATACTGAGGTTAATTAGGAGTCACATTCAAAGTGAAAAATAGGAATTAAACAACACACTTAACAACATCAACTTGCATAAAAAATTCTGCAGTGACATAATAACTGAATCTTTTTTCTAACTAGAGTTTCCCTATTCCTTGTCCTGTTAGACAAAAAGAAAAGAAAATGAGAAAATATTTCTGCAAACAAGAACCCCTTGCTTTACAACACAAATATATATCAAATCAACCCTGTATTACCAGAGAAGCTCACAACCTTCAAACGCTCAGGATTCACGAATCTTCACCTGTAAGAATCACCACAAAATTTATTACTACTACGATCTGTAGAGCTCACGTTTCGATCGATTTAAGTCAATTTCTAATGATTTCTCTTAAAAGATATTGGCCAATCGATTTTACCATTTCTAAATTACCGAGACTAATTCAGTTAATATTTTCTGGACCCGAAACCGATCATCAAACCATTTCATTCGATACAGTCTAGTCGGTTTGGGCCCAATGAGACTACAACACATTACTTGCAACGCAAGAAAGAACAGAAATCTTACCCTCGCTTTCAAGGGGTTGATCCTTGGGCTGGTTCTCGATGCATTTGAGTAGATACTTAAAAGTCTCGATCTCGCAAGGGATGGTAAGGGCCCCACCTTGTTCGAAACCGTACTCTTCCTCAGTCTTTTCTAGCAAAACCTTGAACACTGAGTGTCCAAGATAAGTGGTAGGAATTATAAACCTCCGAAGTTCTGGTCCCACGTAAACCGCCAAATACCCCTTAGGAACATCCGGCGGTGGTTCCGGGCTGTGACAGCTGCTGTCCTCATCCGAATCACAGCTGCTCTTGATATCGGCGATCCTCCTGTTTGTTGCCGGCGGAATGCCACCTGGAACTTCGCCGGATCGAGGAGTGATTAGTTTGGGGCCCGGTGTGACGTTCTGCCATTTGTTTAACAGTTCTTTCAGTTTGACGACTTGCCAGATTCCGCTAAATTTGGCACCACTATTGTCTTCCATTGCTGCTGATGTCGTCTAGCATCTTACAATAGTGAAAATATGACTGGGATTGGATTCAGTGTGTTGTTTTACATCAGATTTTCTACCTCTGAACATATATAAAGGAAATGAATTAAGAAAAGTAGTCCCTAGAGATATAACAGAATCAAATCCAAAACCATCATCAGAAAAAACGAAATGCGATCTATATGCCATGTGCAAGATAATTAGTCCAGATTTTCATGTTGGAAATATATATTACTAGTAAAAAAAGATACTCCTAAATATAGTGGACGCATATCATTTCGATTTTTGACTAAGCATATGCAGGGATAAACAAGATCTCTGACAAAATACATTGACAGCCTGCTAGCTGCTTCTATATATTAAATTAAGATTAATTTTATTTTTCACGGTAAATTTCAAACCTACACAGGAAATTGTTAACCCTCTTCATAAATTTCACCTCTTTTAACTAACCCATGTCGCGTAATCATTCGTCATCGACATCCCAAAAATCCAATTACTCGGACCTCGTGGAGAAAAAAAGGATCAAATTATTACACCCCAAAAATATTTATTAATTGGACGAAAAATTTTAACGTGTTAGCACACATACATTCATTGTATCATATAGTAAGACGCATGATTAGAAATAAAAGAATTTTTATGACATATTATAATTTTATATTAGAAATTAAATAGATGTAAGGAATAAATTGATATTTTGTTGAACCCGAAAGTATGTGAGATTAATTTGAAAAGTATGAGGATATAATTGTAATTTTTAAAATCTTAAGATTCTAAAAGCTTCCACCACTTTCGGTGGAAGCCGTAAAATATTTTTTTTAAAAAAATAACAGAAGAAGAACGAGAGAGAAAGAGAGAGAAAGAGAGAGAAGAAGGAAAAAACGTTCTAGTGTGCATAGTTATCGTAGAACGAACGAACGGAATATCAATCAAAGTCTGATCGTCCAGATTTTTGATATAGTGTTCTCAACACGTCTTTGTTTATTCTGGCCAAAGGAATTTCGATTCTAGTGAATGGTTTATTAGATATCTAGTTCAAAATGTACTGTTGTTGCAAGATGTTTTGATGCTGTAAATTCGGTAGTTCGAGTTGGAAAATGCGAGTAAGCGATCGAGTATTAGTGTGCGAGCGGGGTATTTTTCGACATAGGAGTTGCGTCGCGGAGAAGGTAAGTACCCAATACACTATATGCTAATATAACGGTTTTCTAATAAACCATATGTCTGTGGTTTGTATATATTTATATGTATATATATTATATATAAACATGCTTGGAAAGTATGTTTGAGGAATTTGGTTGTGAAAATTAATTATTGCATATCGATTTGAGAATCGAAACGATATTTCCTAGTTGGTTGGGTGAAATATAATTATTGAATCGAGGCTTCAAGTTTTCACTAATTGATTGACTTTAAAGCCATTTTTATCCACGAATTTCATCATAATTAATGAAAACTGAGTTCTAAATAATTTGAGAAATGCTTGAGAAATAATTCGTGGAAATAAATTCGATTTTATTGGTGTAAGCGACTTTAATATAAACTTTTGAAAACCAATTTTTGATTCTGATTTTTGAGATTGTATTCGGGATGATTTATCCAAGGGAAGTATAAATATTCCTATTGGTACACGTGTAGGTTATGGCCATAGACCGATTATATGAGATTATCTATTATTGAGTCTCGTCACTGTCTATCATTAAGGGTAAAGTGACATTGGTAATGAACGGGCCCACGGTGAGGCCAAGGTATGCTTTCTACTAACCTAAACCAAAAGACGTGGTATGGCGTATCGTTACTGTACCTAGACAGGATCTTGATACCACGGGCCAACCGACCGATTTGGTTAAGTTTTGGAGCTTTATTGAATTAATAAACCATTTCGATTTTACTCAATTCTGACTTGATAAAAATCACTTTAACTAGTTTGGATTTTAAATCGATAAATTATGTGTTTTAAAGCGGATTTGGATTTGTGAAGTATGAACTATGATGAGATTTGATAAAAATATAAATATATTCACTCCGTATTCGAGATAAATAAAGTTTTCAAAATCTTTTAATTGGTTTTGAAACTTCTTATGGATGTACTGAATATTGATCTATCTTTATATTATTATATTTTGTATTTGGTACTTACTGAGTGCGTTGTCACTCATCCAAATATTATACTATTATTCTTACATGTCATAGAGTAAACATTTCAGGGAAAGCGTATGAGGATTTCGAGATCATCTTCCTTGAAGGATGTATATTCTTTTATTCATTTTTTTTTTTAGTAGAATATGCTCTTTGTGGGTACAATCAGATATAAATATAAATTAATTGTAATAACATAAATAAATTATTACTTGTTAATTGAGAAATTATATTAGACTGGTCTTAATCTTTTGTCGAGAAGGTTAAGACGCCGGTCACGGCTAGGAAATGATGCACATGATGGAATTGTGACGAGATGATGCCAATGGACTGAATTTCTTATAAAAAGTCTTGGGCCCAAGCAAATTATTTTTCCGGAGATCAACCCGTGAGTCGATTTGGAATCCCAAAAATCATTTCATAATTTTTTTTTTTTTAAAAAAATGGTTTGATAATGTGACTTTTGTTTTCAAACTATGGGTTGAAGTAGTTTCATTGGTCGGTACTCGAAGTCTCAATTTGACTTATATGGTGGTTAAGGATTATGGAGAAGAATATGACGCGACTTCTTTTTCATCGATTGAAGAGCTGAAAGTCTTCGTCGCTTGTTTTTCAACATCTATCGAGTAGTAATTAGAATTTAAACTTCCATTAAAAGGTTAAAATGAAACGAAATCGTCTTATCTCTAGGTTTTTAATTAAATCACTAGGAGGTAACAACTTTACTTCTAATCCTATTATAAAACTTGAATTAACCATACACTCATTATTGAGATTTATTTCCTGAATTAAAAGTTAAATTAAATTTAGTTTGGAATGAAGTTGTCTCACGGTAATATTTTCTAAGGAGTTGAAACTAATAATTTATTTGTTAATGTTCTCGATTATTTTTATTAAGATTGAATTCAAGTACTTTGTATTTCTGGTAGTGTTATTGTCAAAAAGAGACCAATTGCTTTGTATCTTTTATTTGGAAATTTGAGATGGAAGAGATTGCATAATTAAGATTATGTGCTCGACTTTGTTAATTGATCGTTCTATAATTTCATTGGAAATTGAATTGCGTTTTGTTGATAATCTTGTTAAGAATTAGGTGTCTAGCTATAATGTCGGGCTTATATTGTATTGGTAATCAGTTTAAAAATTTCTATATGCAGTTTGAGATTAGTGGACAGTTGATAAAAACTGTATAAAGTATAACGTTTAGCATTATTGTATTTTTTCCAACTTTTGAAATGGAAAATAATGGATCTAATGCTAAAATGAAAATTATATGAATTGTGTTTTTGATTTAATAGCTCAATTAAAATAAAAAATAAAAAATTGAGTTCTCGCTCCATATTTCAAGTAAGGACATAAATAATTTTTAATAGAGGTAATTAAATGTCAATTTAACTGACTTCAGAGGTGTGTGGCGGTCTGTGCAAATTTTGCGTTGTGGATTCATATGCTAGTGTCTTATATGAATGATTGCAACTTCTATATTTAATATAGTGGTCAATTAGATAGTCACTTTGTTATAACTTAAATATATTGACCTAACTAATCAATCGGAGAACTGTAGCTTTATTTTGTACAAGTTAACCGATGCATGGTGTGAAAAATGGATCGGAATATAAAAGTTTCCTTAGAATGTTTGTGTTAAGAAAGCTTGAAAGTATCAAGTGGTGTTGAACTAGAAAAATTTACTAGCTAAATTATGTGCTTAAATTGAATTTATGAGGTACAAAATATTTAGTATGTTAAAGTGAATATATCAAATTAGAACTTGGGTTCTAAATATTAGTTGTCTTGAAAGAAGATGATAATGTGAATGTCTATAGTTTGTGCTATTTTATAGATTGAATTTTGTATTGAAGATCATTTAATTGAAATCATAACTGAATTGTTGTGTGTCTGTTGTTAAGTACACTAATTAAGACAGTGATAGCTGATTGTGCAAGTGTTTAGCTTAATGACGTCATAATAATTTTTAAAAATTTCTTTTAATGTTAAAGATGAGGGTAAAATGATGAAAATTGCTAAATTTACAATTTGAATGTTGGGATTAAGGGTAATAAAGATAATTACTATAGGGAGTAAATGAAAAGGACATGAAAAAGTTCATAAATTTCAAATCTTTGCATAAATTGCAAAACATATTAGTAAATTTGAAGTGTGGTCTGAATTAATGATTATTTATAATTCTTGGAAGAATTAAATGAGGCACCTATAATATTTTCTTTTATAGAGAATTGTTGGAATTTTTTATTTTTTTTAATTTTGAACTGAAATAGATGAATTGAGTTAGATGAATTTTGATAAGAAAATTGAGATGGTATAAATTCATATTGTATTTTAATGTGTCATGACCTTAAGTGTCATAATGAGTCTAAATATTGTGCATCGCATGAATCATACTTTGTGAATAAATGACATTGTTTTAATGTAAATTGATTATTTGAATTGTTCTGTGTTTGTGGGTTTCGATTATTTAATTAATGAGATTTGATTCAAATGAAGATGATTTCAAATTTAAGTTAACAAATTTCGATAAGTGAGATTTAATTGTTGTGTGACAATACATTTAAATTGGTCTATTTATATTTAAATACTTTCAAACAGAACTTTGCAATTAAGATGCTATTCAATAAGTAAATTGTATAGTCGATTTTGAATTCGACGGAACCATGGTTAGAGATTGGAATTGTTCAACATTATTGATTGGACTGTCAGAAAGAAAAATAAAATTGAATGGCTTGATTCTTTAAATAATTATTAATTTTGATGTTATTACATGTGAAACGTTGGTTAGTAAGAGGAAATGACTTTTGTTTGAGAAACGTAATTCCTGAAATTGCTCCCAAGCTTGTATAACTTGATGATATCTCCTTTTCTTTTAGATTGAAAAAGATTCAAGACCTTTTGAATTTATTATCTTCGAAACACTATCAAGTGGAGTAGTTATCAGATTTGGTGTTCTAATGACATTTTTACTAGGTCTTATTATTGATGAGAAAGTAGACAAAAACTTGATTTTCAATTGAAAATGATCATAATTTGGACTTAGATGTTATAAACTAGTAGAGTTAAGTATGTTGAAAAAGTATGAGTGCATTTGAGTTCACTTGTTCAGCAAGTTTATGAGTATATATCTGTTAATAAAGGTCATGTTCATACTTTTTTTTGTTTGTTGGTAAAGTTATTATGGGTTATGCTCTTCAGATTGGTTAAAGTTTTGTCTCAAATGAATTCATGTAATGTATAAATGTGGGATGATTAACTCTATGTGGTGTCATATCAAATAGTAACTAAAACTTGTATCTAATTATTATGACGATAGCATAAGTTGATAAGATGTGTGGAAACATAATTTCATACTTGGTTTGAAATTATTTGCTTAAGAAATTTCATTAGAATGTTTGCTAGATTAGAATGTAGGATGCAAAGAAACTTGTCAAGTTCAAGTTCATGTTGCGTCTCGTTCAATTTTGAGGACAAAATTTCTTTTAGGAGGGAAGAATTATTACACCCCAAATATTTATTAATTGAACGTAGAATCTTAACGTGGTAGCACACATGCATTCATCGTATCATATAGTAAGACCCATGATTAGAAATAAAATAATTTTTATGACATGTTATAACGTTATATTAGAAGTTAAATAGATATAAGGAGTAAATTGATATTTTGTTGAACCCGAAAATATGTAGGATTAATTGTGGAAAGTGTGAGGATGTAATTGTAATTTATAAAATCTTAAGATTCTAAAAACTTCCACAAAAAATGGTGGAAGCCATAAAATGTTTTTTAAAAAAAAGAACAGAAGAAGAAGAACGGGAGAGAAAGAAAAGAAAGAGAGAGAAGAGGGGAAAAAACGTTCTGGTGTACACAGTTATCGTAGAGCGGACGAACGGAGTAGCAATCAAAGTCCGATCATTCTGATTTTTGGATATAGTGTTCCCAACACGTCCTTGTTTATTCTGGCCAAAGGAATCTCGATTTCAATGAATGGTCTATGAGATATCTAGTTCAAAATTTACTGTTATTGCAAGATGTTTTGATGATGTACATTCGGTATTTTGGCTTCTCAGGTGATGTAGTTCGAGTTGGAAAATACGAGTAAACGATCGAGTAGTAGCGTGCGAGTAGGGTGTTTTTCGACATAAGAATTGCGTCGCGGAGAAGGTAAGTACCCAATACACTATATGCTAATATAACGGTTTTCTAATAAACCATGTATGTGGTTGTATATATTTATATGTATATATATTATATATAAACGTGTTTGGAAAGTATGTTTGAGAAATTTGGTTGTGAAAATTAATTATTGCGTATCGATTTGAGAATCGAAACGATATTTCCTAGTTGGTTTGGTGAAATATAATTATTGAATCGAGACTTCAAGATTTCACTAATTGATTGACTTTAAAGCCATTTTTATCCATGAATTTCATAAAAATTAATGAAAACTGAATTCTAAATGATTTGAGAAATGCTTGAGAAATAATTCGTGGAAATAAATTCGAGTTTATTGGTGTAAGCGACTTCTATATAAACTTCCGAAAACCAATTTTTGATTTTGGTTTTTGAAATTGGATTCGGGATGATTTATCGAAAGGAAGTATAAATACTTTCTATTGGCACACGTGTAGGTTACGGCCATAAACCGAATTTTATTAAAATTATTATATTTTTATTGTTTTTTAATTTTTCAATTAAAATAAAAAAATTATAATATTATTAATTTAAAATTATAATTTGATTTTTAATTAAATTTAAAAATTTTATATATGTGTATTAAATTATTATTTGTTAATAAAATATTATATTTCGTTTTTTTCTGACACAGATTTTTCTGTTGGTGTTCTTTCTTTAGAAGGTCAACGGATGGGGAAATAATCGACACGTTACAAAAGTCAAAACACTTTAACGTAAGCGGCGGGATCACTCCAATGTTGACACGTGTCTCTATCAGCCCACAGCCCATGTCTAAGTTACAATTTTACTAGCCCAAACCAAACTAGGCCTAATAAACGATTCGATTTAATGTTTATGAACCGAAACGAACCGCGTCAGTCGATGTAACTAATGAGCCCTGGTTATCGTCGTTGCGGGCATTGTTGTGTATAAACCTTTGGCCGAAAGGACAGCATAAAATTTGCAGGAATCAAACGGGTTGAAGCAATGTCTAGAATTTCAAGAGCTGGATTTCGGTTCCTCAAACAGCTATCTACAAGAGGTATCTATCTATCTATAGCTAAAACCCCCCACTAAATACTAATTACTGGATTTTTTTTTTTTTTTTGGAATTAAATCAGCAGAAGCTCCTTTAATGTAGTAGTTATGTTTGAATAATCTGCTGTATTTGGGTTTCAAGAAACTATCTATGCCTATGTTGATTGATTTTTACGGTATTTTCAGCTATAATTTGATCGTAATATTTGGTTCTTTCTATCAGGAGAGAGTGTATGCATCTCTAGACACCTACTATGTAGGTCTTCCAATCAATTTCATCATCAACCTCTGGTTAGTTCGGTCTTCACTTCGCTCGACCTAAAACAATCTTATTCTTCTTTTCTTTTGGCATCTTTTCTCGATTTTGTTTTTGCATGTTGATTGGCAATGAAAAGTTTTGTATCTGAACCAATCTACTGCTTGGAAGTGTTATTAATTCGCACATCTAGAATTGGGCAACTAAGCTTCAATAACTCAGTGTTAAAGTGTCGGTTTTTTATCTCGAGCTCTGTAGTTTGATCATGGACGTATAAATTTCTTTTGCAAACTATATCTATTGTGGGATTGAGGCTTGGTAGTTGGCTAGTTGTCCGTTTGATTGTTTTTCTAAGATGTGAATGCATTTGCAAAGTACAAGGATTGTCTAACTCGGATAAAACTACATCTTACATCCCTAACACTGTTAGTAGTGTTCTGTTCTTATTGCCTGTTAGCATCTTTGCTGTCTAAAATTATGTTTTTATCGTCCAAGAGGCACTTTCGTATGATCAGTCCTCAAGGAGATGAGCTGCTTGCTTATAAGCAGAGGTAGAGAGTTGGACCTTCTCGAATAATGATAATGTCTTGACACAATGGCAAAAGTGTTTAGCTTAAATGAAATATAAACACCAGTGAGGGAGAGTTGGTCAAATAATTCAGGAAAGAATGACAGTCTTTGTCACGTGATAAATACATCTGGTCAAGAATACATTTTTAGCCCATGCTTTTGGAAGGCCTGCTTTTGTTGCCATTCATTCCACGCTCTACACTTGTATTTACCATGTCCTTAGTGTCTATTTGTTTCTCTTTATCTTTTGCAGTTTCAAGCACATACAGAAATGGAGGTTTTGCATGGTGGCATGTTTCAGAAACATCATCGTTTTTGTACAGCAGCAACAAGTGAGGAAGCTGGTGAACAGAAACAAATGTAAGTTCCTTTTGTTTTGCAGTTATGGCTAGCCATTTATTTACTAGTTAGTTTTGACCAGAAAGCGTAACTTAATCTCGGGATTCTCTGAATGCCAAAAACTGAGATGTTTGATTGCTTGCAGGATATCAGTGACATTTGTCGAAAAAGATGGAGAAGAACAGCAGATTAAGGTTCCGATTGGAATGTCAATCTTAGAAGCTGCCCACTATAATGATATAGAACTTGAAGGCAAGAATCATACTTTATGATCTTCTTGTTATGTTTGTTTTGTGATCTTATACTTGATTTGGATTGAAAAACCTGATATTCTGGTTTTGATATTATTTCAGGAGCTTGTGAAGCCTCACTTGCATGCTCTACTTGCCATGTCATAGTGATGGTATGATATTGGCACTAGGTTTCCCAAATAAACATGCTTTTCAAAATTTTTTTGTGAGAAGGAGTTAAATTATCGATCTTTAATTATAAAATATTATTGCAGGATACAGAATACTACAACAAATTAGATGACCCGACTGATGAGGAGAATGATATGTTGGATCTGGCATTTGGGCTTACAGAAACGTGAGTTATATTTCTATGTGTACCTGAAATATCTCTTTCTTTCTCATGTCCAGTGTAGGGTTTAATGTGGTAACGATTTCAGGTCTCGTCTTGGTTGTCAAGTTATTGCCTCGCCTGAACTAGATGGAATTCGCTTAGCACTTCCTGGTGCTACTCGAAACTTCGCTGTGGATGGCTTTATTCCAAAACCACATTAGACTAGGAGATGTCATATGGTGAAATCCAAAGGACAAGAACTTTTTTTTTTGAAGATAAAGGACAAGAACTTGCCAGTTTTGTTCTCTCTGTATCGTATCTGAAACAGAATTTGTTATTTACATCCATCATTGGTTGTTGGATAATGTCGGAATAGAAAAATTTTCGCCTCGGCCATTTATTGTATTCAATTTAAATTCAACTTATTTCAATAAATTCATAAATATATTATTATAATCAAAGTTGAGCTTCATATCTGGTTAAACTATTTTTGTCTAGCCTTTATGAAGCTCGAACCAAACTAAGAAAAAGAATAAGCAAAAGGACTTGGGATCGAGCCGGTCCCATCGTCTACTATGTACCCAGTCCAGTTGGCCGGTCATAAATCGTTAAAGGTCCTCTCGAGATAATCTTTGAACAGTCAAAATCGATTGATCTGAAAGGGGATGGTGGCGGAAAGAATTTATTCAAATTTACCCGAAGAGCTCCAAGGCAACACTGACTTCCAATCAAAGCTGTTGCTGTTTGCATGCGAGTGAACATGCTTTGGCTCTCCCTCTCTCATAAAAACCCCATCTTTCAACTCCGTTCCCTCACACGCCACCAACAACAACAATCCTTCCTTGATCTTGTCGAGAAATCTCTATCAGCTCTAACACCGTATTGACAATGAAAGTTTCGATCTCTATTAGCGTTTCAAACTCGCTGTCCGACTCAGCCAGCTCAACGTATCATATCCATATGATCGATTCCAATGCCAATGCGGCAGTGCCAATGCCGAGAGAATCACCAAGCTGTGCGCCAGTGATGATACCGAACTCTTTTGTATATCTACTTACTTCGTGCACAATCCTGAGCTTCATATCTTCTCCATGAAGTTTTTGCTATTTGTAGTCTTCTGAAATTAATTAAGACATTCTTTTTCTAGTTGTTCTTTTGGAATTAAGATTATCGTACTTTTATTTTGATCGGTAACTTATCATAGATAATCTGCTGCTTTCGAGAGATTCAGTTGTCCCTTAGAAAAGCAAAAGTATGGATTATGAAAGAGTAGTGTATTTTCGAGTCGTGGACCAAGATATGGGAACCTGATAAAGCGTGTACCATTTTTTGTTACGGGCTACCGTAGATGTAATGGGGATTGAACATGATGATGTACAACTGTTATGGAAAGTGAAATATGACCATTCTCGTCGTCAAACGTACTAGGCGACTAATCTGGAGACTGGACAAGAGTGTAGGAACTTGAAGGCCCTGGCTTTATCTTTATGAGTAGGATTTATCGTCATGAGAGAGTGAAAGAGAGTCCTCTGAGTCTGACTTTGGCATTACTAGACAATGCAAATGCGTAGACCGAATGTGACGATGTTTGTAAAACCCTACAATGGAAATTTTTCTTTGTGCATGCGGAATATTCATCATAAATAAATAGAGTAAGTAGGTATTATTATAAAAATAAAAAAACTAGGTATGAAAATTTTGGTGTGGTATATTTTTCAATACTAGAACTTTCTTGTTCGTTCAATAGTCAAAGGTCAATCATACTCGAAACAGTAACGACGTGTCACATAATGGTTGGTTGATGCTAGTATTTTGAAGTCCAAAAGTTTTATTTTTCTAGAAACTTCTTGTTGCGTCCTCGATGAATCTTGACCCCACCGGACCGCAACCGCGTATTAAGCACAATTAAATTCTCCCGCAACCTGTTCACAAAAAAAGTACTAACTCAGACTTCTTCTTCTTCACAGGTGCGATTGACTCTGTTTTTCCTTTTGATCTGAATGTATGTTTATTGTTATTATCTACTTACTTTTCAAGATCTGTTTTATATTCTGAGGTTAGAGTTCAAATTTCAAGTTTAATTGTCATCTATTCGGTTCAATTAGCGATGCGTAATCGCTGATTTTGGATTCTGATTGCTTATAATGTTTCTTATATTTTTAGGCAATCTGATCTGTTCTATTAGAGGGAGTTTTTGTATTCTACTGCGTGGTTATGGCTGAGGTAAGAGTTTTTTGTTCCTCCTTGCTTGTGTATTTGTAGCTGCTAGTTGTTGACATACGGATTTTCTGATGGTAGATATGTTGATTTGTTGTCAGGAGGCTTCTAAGGTCACGTTGAATGTGTACGATCTAAGTAATGGACTTGCTCGGCAGCTCTCTACGACCTTCTTGGGGAAGGCTATCGAGGGAATATGGTTAGTTCTATCCTTTTTTTATATTCCTTTTCCATCCTAGCATGATAAAAAAAAAAAAAAACAGACTTTGCAAGTATTAGTATCATGTAGAAGAGTAATGCGGTGGGGATGAAAGACTAAATCTGCAAAGGAATGGATATATGTGTTCGGAGAAGCTTGGATTTCGCTACATTTGTTAGTTGATAATGTAGTTTCGCTGCTCTATTGTGATAACTCTGGATTCTTTCTATTTGATATTTTGATGTCAAACTGAAATCTTTCTGGCTTAATTTCTCATGTCGAAGTTTTGCATTCTGTATGTAGTCCATAAATTTTGTGTTAACTTTGCTAATGTATTCAATCATAGGCACACAGGAGTTGTGGTTTATGGTAATGAATACTTTTTTAGTGGGGGAATACAACACACGCCAGCTGGCAGGACACCATATGGAACACCAATTAAAGCTGTGGACTTGGGCTTTACCTATGTACCCAAGGATGTATTTGAGATGTTCCTGCAAGAGATTAGCCCACGTTATACAGCTGAATCTTATAGTCTGCTCACTCATAATTGCAACAACTTCAGCAATGAGGTTGCCAATTTTTTGGTCAGCAAAGGAATTCCAGAATACATTCTACAGCTCCCAACTGAAGTTATGAGCAGTCCAATGGGTGCTGTTATATGTAAGTCACCATACATTGCATGCTTTTTTTTCTTCGGCTTCTCTGTGTCAGCTATTGTGTTCTAGTTATTTCTTCTCATGAGGGTGGAAAATCTTACCCTTGGAACATGGTTGATAAAACAAGTTTTGGCTGGGGATATAAAAACTGAAACTGGCTATTCCAGTTGATTAAAACCGGTTTGGTCGGGTTAATTGCTGGGTTTTTTGGCTGATCGATTCGTTTTGGAAGCAAAAAAGAACTAGTTATGCGAATAGTAGAGAAAATCAAACTGAACCAAAACGTTTGTTTGTTTACGATTTTTTATGCTTGTGTGCAGTGCCGATGTTACAGAATCTCGAGACAACATTGAAGGCAGGAGCCGTCCCTCAAGCTCCACAATTTATCCCTACCTCGGCAAGTCGGCCTTCACAGCCCCTCAGTTCAGCCAGTCGTTCTATCCCTTCTCTAGCACAAGCAAAAGAAAAGGAAACCAAGTCTGAGGAAGCTAAGAAATCCGATCTACTGCCAGCTGCCAAACTGGTGGAAGCGGGTAGGGAACCTAGTTCCAATGGTACTAGTGTGGTGGACCCACTTGGAGATGCGAGGAACAAGGTCCAGGAAGAGATTGGCAGAGAGTTTGCTGCAATCATGGCTTCTGGAACACTACGTGCGAGTGAAGCTGCGGCACTCGCTACCAGGAAAGTAATGCAAAGATACGGGCGTTTGGAAGGAGCAGCACCTCAAAGCTAATATCCTTTGTTGAGGAAAGGAGCTCTCCAAATGAAGAGATGTATGTTCCATTTTAGGATTTAACTTTATCAATTTCCATTCTTAATCAACTGTTCAACAAGTGCAACGAATTGTCAAATTTGTGGAACACGAATAGTACAAACTACAATGATGTTCATACTGGTATTCGTGAACTCAAATGATTGTTTGATGGATTGAGCGTTTGTATTTCTTATATAATTCAAACTGGCCTTTTTGTTTATAATTAACATTTAGACGTTGAACTTTTAGAAAATCTCTGCGACAGAATTCCGATTGAGATACATCTATCTACCAATGTATCATTTACATATGGGTTCGGAGGGAGTCCAAAAACGATAAGTTTTGTAAATTTTAGGAATTATTTTCCACGAACTTGTACTGAACGTAGAAAACCTCAACCTTAACTCGAATCCTTTGAGAACCCATATCTTGATCTCGTCAGTTACTGTTTTCTTGATGTTGGGATTCTATGATATGAAGCATCGAAAGTACATTTTGTTTTCCGCAAAGCAAGCCATTGCAAACGGCAATCTGAGACTGAGAAAGGACGTCTACGTCAATTAGCCAAGAAGGGCTTATTATTTGTTGGCCACGACATGTGATTTATGGACCATGATCAGTGTGATGATCAGGGGATGGAAACATGAAGCCTAACATAAAATGATTTCTGTTTCTAATACTAATAGTACTCCATCAAGGTCGTACAAAGAATGATAATATTACCCAATTAACACATCCATGCAGTATCCACCATATATAGAACCCAACTTGACCAATTCACTATGGGGTTTAACTAACTTTTCTAGAACTGGGTCCGGGTTTATGAAGCGGCCCAATCTATGGTCAAGCCGACTTATGTGATCCTTTTCAAGAAACATCTTACGGTCATAAAACAATAACGATATTATTACACATCGAAAAAGGATATTCACCACTCAGGTTAGTGAAAAACACATAGTACCAAATTTAGTTGTTACTTTAATTATACTTAATATAGAATTCTGCAATGTAAGTTTGTCCATGCAACATATAGTATATTGCAGCAACTTCTAAAAGCATTACAAGGTCGCTGCCATCGTAGCTTGCTTCTGGAAATTAAATAGAGTTGTATATCATTTTGAGATTGAAACATAAAGCGCAGAAAAGTTTTATATCACGCGATTACTAATTGGCAACAATTTTGCTTGCTTATTAAGGTTTAACTTACTGCGACATGCATGTTTTTGGTCAATGTGTCTGATAATCTATGTTTGATTGGTTTGTAAGTTATAAGTTGGTATACTTAGAAACAAAATCAAAATCAAATGTTTGACATTAAGAATTGTTTGTTGTTTATACTATGAATATTGAATAATTTGTAGGCTAGGCAGACCTATATTCGCATATCAGTTGAATGAATCACACGTTTTTCTTAGTGTTAATTTGCCCTTTATCGGATGTACCCTAATTTGCCCTCTATATGTATAGTAACCGAGTTCATCATAACTATTAAATTTGTTATATATATGCATGGCCGCTTACTTGATTTCTTGTTTACAATATAACCAGCTAGATCAAATGATAGATTTGATCGATCCAGTTTCAATTATATACTATGTAACTATACAGAAATAAATCTCATTTATAGCATAGTTATTAATTACATACCAAATTGAAGTGATCAGTTAGTTGAGTTTAACCATCAATTAATTTGACTTGATAAACAAAATGACAATTGTCCGCCGGCTGTGCTTTTCGAAAACAACATGTTGGAATTTATAAGAGGAAGTTGGTATATACGTATGCTTAATTACAAACTAAATATACCAAACTCCCACTTAATTAATTATTTCATGCATGTTTTAATACTTTATATCATATGACCAGTCAAATCTCAACTCAATCACGGAACTAAATTAACAAGTTACATTGAAAGATATCAAACATAAAAATAAAAACTAATCATGGATATCCCTCATTTTAATTACTTGAATGTTCGATTCACGAAAAGAGCATATAAAATAATAATAAGTAATCATGCATGGTATGTTTACTTCTATAAAGATATATAAAAAAATGTCAAATCAATATGCCAAATACTTAACACACATTACCTTCAAAACAAAGAAATACTTAACACACATTCTTGAGGAGTGAGTACTTTTATAAACAGAATATGACAATATTACTGCTGTCATAATTCATAAGATATTGAAATATCAACATCAAATTACATGACAGAAAATCAAAACCATGAGTTATATTACACCCAAAGAATAAATGAATCGATAATTATAATCAACTTTAATTAACCAACCGGCCAAAGAAAAACAAATTGAGAGAATCGCATTTGAGAAACGTCTCATGACTAGTTTATTATAAAATACAGTAAATAATTATATGAACGTAACATGAGTTGTTAGAATTCATATTTCAAGAGGAAAGAAATGTATTTTTCATTAACTCTATCTGAAATTACACAGTGAGTACTATATATGTACATTGCT
Organism: Rutidosis leptorrhynchoides; assembly: GCF_046630445.1. Lineage (NCBI taxonomy): Eukaryota > Viridiplantae > Streptophyta > Magnoliopsida > Asterales > Asteraceae > Rutidosis > Rutidosis leptorrhynchoides. Next base: position 30,232 of record NW_027266573.1, read on the forward strand.
TGATTCGGTTACACAGTTAGAAAGCTTAACAACAGCTTTTCCCGCCTAAATTTACTACCTAACTAACTGAAGTAACGGGCCTGGCTCAGCTAACAGACTCTCTGCCGTCTTGGACTTCGTTTTGGCCCATTATGCAAAACGGTGAGTTTTGCATCTCCTCTTTCCTCTCGATTTCGACCGTTGGAGGCAGTTTTGAATTGCCTTCCTCAACACCCCTCCTCAATTCAATGCTTCCGAAAATGTTTTTCATCCCCAACTTATCTTTCAGGTAATGATGTTGTACTGTTCCCAAAGCCTTGGTGAACATATCTGCTGGCTGTTTTGTTATCGACAGATGTATTGCTTGAATCTACTTGTTTTGCAATTGCTCTCGAACCAGGTGACAATCTATCTCAATATGCTTCGTTCGCTCGTGATAAATTGGATTTGCTGCAATGTGAAGTGCCGCCTCATTGTCACGAAACAACTTCATTGGCTGATCAATTTTCACTCCTAATTTAACGAGAAGTCCTTTCAACCACATCAATTCAGCTATTGTATCAGCCATTACCCTGTACTCTGATTCAGAAGATGAGCGAGACACTATCTTCTGTTTTCGTGATCTCCATGAAATCAATGATTTTCCCAGCTTCACACAATATCCAGTCACTGATCTTCGATTGATGATGCAAGACGCCCAATCCGAATCACAGTAAGCTTTCATCTCTAATTCATTGTTTCGTATCATGAATAACCCTTCTCCAGGATTAGATTTTATGTATCTCACTATTCTGATAGCAGCTTGATAGTGAGATTTCTTAGGTTGCTTCATGAATTGACTCACATGATTGATTGCAAAACATATGTCTGGTCTAGTAATTGTCAAATACAGCAATCTCCCCACCAGTCTCTTGTATTTTGTTGGATCCTTCATCAATGGATCTTTCACTGTATCGACCCCTCCTGATTGCTTTGCTATAAAATCATCATACTCTTTTGTTGTGAACTTGAGATTCTGTTCAAATAGAGTAATGACTGGTCTGGCTCCACTCAAGCTCATGTCATTTATCAGCTCCAATGCATACTTTCTTTGATTTATCACTATCCCATCATCTTCTCTACTCACCTCCATTCCTAGAAAATACTTCATAACACCCAAATCTTTGAGTTTGAAATGTCTGTGCAGTGTCTGCTTCAGTTGATCAATCATGAATGCATCATTTCCTGTTATCAACAGGTCATCCATATAAATGAGCATTATTACTATCTTCCCACCATCTCGCTTAGTGAACAAAGAGTAATCATATTTACTCTGTGAGTATCCAGCTTGTGTGAGAGCATTTGTTATCTTGTGATTCCACTGCCTTGATGCCCGTTTTAAGCCATATAATGACTTGTGCAATTTTCAGATCATGTTGTCCCCTCCTAAATTGCAAGTCCTTCAGAAATAGTCATAAAAACTTCTTCCTCCAAATCCCCTTGTAGAAAAATATTGTAGACATCCATTTGATAGAGTGGCCAATTGAATGTAGCAGCCAATGTAACAACACTCCTGACTGTCACCATCTTGACAACAGGTGAAAAGATTTCCTTATAATCAACACCAGCTTTTTGCTTGAAGCCTTTGGCTACCAGTCTAACCTTATACCTGTCCACCTCACCATTAGCATGGTATTTCATCCTAAATACCCATTTATAGTCAATTGGCTTTTTAGAAGTAGGCAGTGATACTATATCCCATGTATGATTGTTCTACAATGCTAGCAACTCTGATTTCATTACATCAACCCATCTAGAATTATTTGCAGCTTCTGTATAGAAAACAGGCTCAGGAATACCGTCTATCTTAGCAATATAAGACTGATATGCTGTCATGAGCTTAGAATACTGAATAGAATCTTGAATAGGATAAGCACAAATAGTTGAATAATCCTTCATCCAAATTGGTGGTTTAACACTTTTGGCTGGCCTAACCCATACAGGAACTAAAACAGGTAAAGCAGTAGGCATTTGGACTGACTCATGCAACTCATGTGTGACAGGGATCTCCACAGAATGTGGATTTAAGGAAAGATCAAGAGATAGTGATGGATATGTAGCAGAATCATGATCAATGAGTGAAGAAATATGATAATGAGTGATTGTTTTAGAAGATGCAATAGCAAAAGGAAATACAGACGCATGAAAGGTAACATCCCTATTGATAAAAAAAACCTCTCTAGCCATGTTATACAGAATATAACCTATCTGCCTTATAGGATATCCCATAAACACACATAAATCTGATCTAGAAGCAAACTTATCAGTATCAATGGTGGTCTAGCATAGACTAAGCAACCAAAAATCCTAAAGTGTGTTAAGTCTGGCTGCTTATTATAGAGTCTGTAGTATGGTGTATGATTTTTAATGGGCTGTAAGGGAGTCCTATTAATGAGATAGACAGCAGTCAAAATACACTCACCTCAAAACCTAATAGGTATAGAAGACTGAAATCTGAGTGCTCTAGCAACCTCTAGAATATGCCTATGTTTTCTTTCAACAACACCATTCGGCTGGGGATTGTAAGGACATGATTTCTAATGCATGATGCCATTAGTAGTAAACAAATCATGGCATTGATGATTCACAAATTCAGTACTATTATCTGTTCTGACTATCTTGACTGTTTTGTGAAACTATGTTTTAACAAACTATATGAATTGTTTTATGAACCTAAAAGTGTCAATTTTAGATTGCATAGGAAACAGTCAAGTAAACCTAGAATAGTCATCTACCACTGTCGGAAAGTATCTGTGACCTTGATGAGTTGGAACTTTATAGGGACCCTAAATATCCATATGTATAATATCAAATACAAACACATATGTAGTATTATTATTTTTGAATGGTAATTTCTGTTGCGTAGCCTTCGCACAAACAAGATATTGAGAAAGATCACTTTTATTTATAGACAACTGCTGCGAAAATAAGTAGAGTAGACAAGGAATTATTATTGATATGGCCTAATCTATGATGTCACAACTGTAAATTACTATCTAGAGATATAGAACTATGATTGACAACATGAGATGATGCAATATGCTGAGTGATCTTTGATGGTAGATAGTATAAATCTTGTTTCATTTTACCAATCCCTTATACCATCCCAGTTGAGATGTCTTGCATGAGATAAAATTCGAGATAAAATGAAACAAAGCAATTTGAATTTTTTTCTAGCTTATGAACACTTAATAGATTACGTTTGAAACTAGGAACAAGCAAAATATTTTTCAGAGATAGATTTGGTGAGATACTGAGATTCTCTGTATGAGTTATTGATGCATGATTCCCATTTGGCATATGAACATGATTTGATAATGATGAGATACTATGCAAACCATTAGCACATAATGTGATATGATTTGTGGCACCAATATCAACAATCCAGGTTCTATCAGTAACAGTACCTGAATTGGAAGTGGAAGGACCTGTACTCTGAGATGAGGAACTATCAACATGTGAAGATGCAGCAAAAGGAATGGATACAACATTAGCTATGGCAGTAGAAGAGGATTCACCAGAAATCAACTTTATAAGCTGAGCATATTGTGCTGGAGTAAAAGTTGGCGCAGGAGTAAAAGAAAAAAATCAGCTTCTCTTGAATTCACATATATGTTGTTGTTGTTAGAATTTTGACTATTTTGAACAGCATTATGAGCCTGTGTCTTTGATCTAGTAAACTTGAAGTCCTTTGAAAAACCATGGAGCTTGTAACATTCTGCTTTCTTATGTCCACGTATACCACAATAATCACAATTGTCTTGAAACTTCTTCTTGGGAGTAGAAGAGGAAGAATTGGAAGTATTAGAGTAGATAGCATCAACTGAAACTTGAGGAATGCTGGACTGGGAAGAGTGATCATGCTGAGCTTCTTCCTAAATCAACAGGTTGTAACATTCAGTCAGAGATGGTGGAAGATTCATCACATTGATCTGGCCACGAATTGCAAGGTAAGAATCATTGAGTCCCATTAGGAACTCATAAAACTTGACATCCTCAAAATATGTATGGATAATAGCAAGAGAAGCTGGATCAGGAATTTTGAGATCAATGATGCTGTCAAGCTCAGCCCATAGGGAACGAAGATTGTTGAAATAGGTAGATATGGAATCACTACCCTGATTAGCACGAGAAATCTTGTGACGAAGAGCAAAAATCTGAATACGAGGAGCTCTCTGAAAGCGATATTTCAGATCAGACCAAGCTGCAGAAGCATTAGTGAAGAACCAAATCATTCGAGCCAAATCACGATAAACAGAGCGAAAAATCCAGGAAAGCACAAGAGCGTTAGCACAATCCCACTGATCATGATAATGTGGATGAAAATCCTCCTTCTTGCAGGTGCCATTCAGGAAGCCAATCTTATGTTTTGTGAGAACGAAGTTGAAGACGTTCCGGCTCCAATCACCATAGTTAGCAGCACCGGTGAGAGGCTTGTCAATCTGAATCGAAAGTGAGCTGTCAGTAGGATGAAGATAAAGCTGATGACCAAACATAATCTCAATAACGCCGTCACCAAAACTAGAACCAGAGGAAAAATTCGCCATTGGAGACGAAGCTTTTGAGCAGAGTAAAAATGGCGGAAAAATTTGCAGAAATTGTTTTAGTCTCTAATAACCATGTTAGAATTCATATTTCAAGAGGAAAGAAATGTATTTTTCATTAACTCTATTTGAAATTACACAGTGAGTATTATATATATGTACATTGCTTGATTCGGTTACACAGTTTGAAAGCTTAACAACTTTTCCCGCCAAAACTAACTACCTAACTAACTGAAGTAACGGGCCTGGCTCAGCTAACAGACTCTCTGCCGTCTTAGGCTTCGTTTTGGCCCATTACACAAAATGGTGAGTTTTGCATCTCCTCTTTCCTCTCGATTACGACCGTTGGAGGCAGTTTTGAATTGCCTTCCTCAACATGAGTCAAAAATTCGATCAATCAATAATTATTTCCTCTTTCCAGCACTGCTTCTTTGTGATTGTACTCATGTAAGCTTTTGCAGTTCAGATGTTTAAACGAGCCATTTTTTCAGGGATAATGGTGCTTTTTATTTTTATGGAAAGCTATAGTGTAAATGATTCTCATACGGATAATTTTTTTTAATTGCAAATTCACTACAATTCAATTGTAAATTGAATTGTCAAATCAATATCCGACTCATGGCGTTTTATTAACGAATAGTAATTTGACACATGTATTTAAGAATTTTGAGTTTATTTAGGAATCAAGATATAATTTTAAGTCCATGATATTTTTTTCCTATTCTAATTAGGAAATCAAAACACAATAAAAATATAATGATTTCTAATAAAATTCTACCGATTACTTTTTTCTAATATAATAATTTTACCCTAATCAATTTCCTATCTATTATTTAAAAAATTATTTCTAATGAAATTCATATATTATTTTTTCCTATTCATAATTAAAATGTGCATATCTTCTTGGTTTCTATTCAAATGGGCGTGTAATCAAAAAAAAATTATTCCTAATTAAATTATAATATATATACTTTTAATTTTTTATTAAACTATTATTCCTCATAAAAACCATCATATAATTTTTTTAATTCTTAATTAAAATGAACATATGTTATTTTACAAACAATAGGAACAACAAAATTGATTAGCTGCAATTATAAATTTTATTATGAAATCAAATCTTGATATATAACCTTTACCTTTTATTATGTTTATTATTTTTAAAAATAAAATAAATTTTAAATTTAATAGGATTGTAGAGTTTTTTCCGAGACATAGGATTGTAGATTTTGAAAACAAATCAAAACAATTATAACTTATATAAAGTTAATATAATTCTATTTTGATATAATATTTTACATAAATTTAATAATATTTAATACAAATAATTATTGTATAATTTTTTATATAATATATATTTAAATTATTAATTTTTGAATGTATGGATTTTTCGTCCAACGGACGGGCTCACTGACTTGTTAAAATAAATGGAAAGATTATCATATATATATTATATATAAATCACCAATAGTTGGGAAAATATAACAATATAACATATGTTTAAAACAATCTTGTCTAGATTTTTTTTTTTTAATCAAAAACACTTTCTTAGACAAAGCAATTTGCAAAACCCAAATCTCAAATTCATTCTCACTTCTAAAAGTTTGCAACAGCCAATTACAGTTTATGGTATTTTCAAGTTTTTTTAGATTTTAAAGCCCAACGAAACTTTTTAGTGGTTTTATTAAGTTACATTATTGAAAATTAAGGACTGAAGTAGTTAGTGAGAACTAATAAAATATGAAGATAAAATTTTGATGCATGCGTGAAAATTAATTCAAACTTATTTTCTATTTGATCCTTATTATTTTCTATTTGATCCTTATTGGATTAGTTTGTTATAATTTTATCTCTAACGTTTAAAACATTACTATACAGTTAATATAAATTAACAGTTATTTGTTACTCGGTTCAATATATGTTTTTCAAATATTCAATTTTGTAATGAAATCACTAAGAAAGGAAGATGAAATTGTAAAGGGATATAAAAGAGAAGGGAGAAGGACAAGTAAAAAATTAGTACAAATATTTTTGTATTTTATTATACGGCAAATGTGCATATTTTTATAGTGATAAAAAACATAACATGCCATGTTCATATTCAATGAAGAAATAAATGGCAAAAGAGTAACATTATTGAATGTAATTACAAGATAAATACAACAAATGATCACAAGTTAGAAATGTTATTTCTGAGATGCATTCATATAACTAATAAAGTAATTTATAACACTCTTCTTGAATGTACAATCATCAATAACATGTCTCAGAAAAAACTCTATCAAAGAAAATTCAATAAAAAAACTCTATGAAGGAAAAAATCTTAGTCGGAGGGAACAAAGAGTACTCGCCTCCCATACACATGAGAAGCTGTCTCTTTAAAACCTCACAAAAAAAAACTATTTGTTCCCTCCAAGGAGTACCCGCCTCCCATTTCGAACCATTATAAGTAATTGCTCATGTCTTCTTATGAGGAATTTTATTCTTGGAATCAAATAGCTGTCATGCTTAGACGTGGCATACTTTTAAAGACATTAATTCGAATTAGATTATTTCTACTAGTATGTGGAGAAGGTTGTAGATATGGCATCGTTTTTGAAATTTCAAGCATTCGATGTGAATCATTGGAAAGCAATTGGGTTAATCTCGGTGCATTGGATTAGGGAGAATCTATTTCTATTGAATTTTGGATTTGAGGATGGAAAGCATAATGCGTTGAATGGGGGTTCTCTGACGTTTAACAACAGACCATTGTTGTTGAAAGAATGGAAGTCGAGTATGGATTTTGGTATGGATGTTGTTAAGAAGGTTCCGGTATGGATCAAATTGCCTATATTGCCTTTGGTATTTTGGCAGCCATTGTTCTTTAGCAAGATTGGTAGTGTCTTGGGCAAACCTTTGATTGTGGATCAGGTGACGACTCAACAACAACGATTAGGGTATGCTCGTATCTCTGTAAAAATTGATATCAATGGGCCTTTTCCTCCATCTGTTAAATTAGTTGATGAAAGAAAATATGAGTATGTGCAATGGTTGGAATATGAATGGATATGTGTCAAGTGTTCTAACTTCCAGAAACATGGGCATAATGCTGATAAATGCAGAGTGGGACGCCAACAGGTTAATAAGAAAGGAAAAGCTGTTGTTTGGTAGAAGAAGAAAGAAGTGGTGGTTGTTGCTCGTTCATCAGTAATTGCAGTTCAGGAAGGTGTGAGTCCAAAGGCAGTTGAGGTTGTTCTTAAGAGGGAACAAGTTGTTACACCAGTTTATGTGCCTGTGGTGGAAAGTAATGGTATGATCACTAAAACCTCTCAAGGTGATGATGGTTGTTTTGAATCCAAGGGTGATGGATGGAGCTCTGTCATACTAAGAAGAGGGTTGAAGTCTAAGGGTTCTAAACCATCATTAGCTCCCAGAATTATAATTCCATTGGCTTCATCATGGCCTGTTTCTTTCTCTGAGATGTGTGCCAATGGAAATGAGGGGGGCTGCTAGTTCAGTAAGTGTGCTGGAAAGTAATGAAGGGACTGTTATGGATCAAAGGCTTGGAAACCTCCTGAAAAGAGATGAGAGTTGCATCATGGAATATTAGGGTGTTAAATTCCACTCTCAAGTAGTCAGAAGTCTAAAGTCTGATTGCTCAGAATAAAGTAGTGGCCTGTGGAGTTATTGAGTCAAAGGTACAAGTCCCTAACATTGAGATAGTTTGGAAAGGGATAGGTTTATCAAAATGGAAGTTTATTCATACTACAGAACATCATTATTTAGGAAGGACATGGTTACTTTTTGATGCTGAGACGGTACAACTGCAACAAGTATCCATGGAGCACAATGGATTCATTGTAATAGTATGTGGCACTTCTCGTTTCTGGTGGATTGTAGTGTATGATTCAAATCATTTTGAGGAGAGAAAGTCTTTGTGGGAGAGTCTTAGTGTGTTGGGTAGTTGTATACAAGGCCCTTGGATTGTCCAGGGAGATTTTAATATAATGATGGCTGTATTTGATAAAAAGGAGGGATTCTATTGGTTAGTGAGGATACAATCTATATTTTGAACAATGTTTATGGACTACTAGATTGTATGAAATGATGAGTCAGGGATGTAAATTTACCTGGTCAAACTATTAGGCTGTTGAAGATAGAATGTGATGCAAACTTGATAGAGCGTTAATGAATATGGATGGACAAGAAATGTATCCTGGTATCTATGTTGAGGTATTATGATGTGGATTGTTTGATCATCCTCCTATTGTTGTACAGTTAAAACATTTTGAAAGGGACAAACGTCGAGTTTTTAGATTCTACAATATGTGGCAGAACCATCATTTGTTTCAGTCAATTATTCACAAAGCATGGAGCAAGGTGCATGTTAGAGGATAAAAAATTTATATACTATGGCAAAGGCTTAAGAATGTGCATCAAGATCTCAAGGTTTTAAACCGACAAGAGTTCTCTGAAATTTCAAATCGTGTAGACCAATGTCAACAAGTGGTGAAAACAGTTCAAGCTGCTCTATAGAGGGATCCATTGAATGATGTATTATTAGATGAGGAGAGGACGATTGCATATCACTTAATAGAATTGGTTACACAAGAGAAGGCTTTTTACTGTCAAAAGGCGAAAGTTGATTGGATGGTAATGGGTGATGCTAATACCTCTTTCTTCCACAATTATGTCAAGGTACGAAATACTAGAAATTCCATTATTAGTTTGTTGTTGGCTGATGGGAGTATTTGTACTAATCAAGAGGATATTAGTAAGCACATGGTAGAATTCTATAAAGATTTGTTGAGATCTTCGAGAAGTCGATCTCGTCATGTTGATGCTAATGTTTTCTTATGGGATCTTGTAGTATCGACGGTTGAAGCAGAATGTCTAGTTATTGATGTGGAAAAAGTTGAAATTAAAAAGGCTCTTTAGGATATTGGATCAATGAAAGCCCCTGGTTTAGACGACTTTAATGCGTTATTTCTCAAGAAAAACCGGGGATTGGTAGGAGAAGATTTTACTGCAGCTATACAGTCTTTCTTTGATCAGGGTTTTTTGTCCAAGCAGTTTAGTGGTACATCTCTGACTATTAGTCCCAAATCAACATCTCCACAAGGCTTAAAAGACTACCGCTCAATTTCTTGTTGCACAGTCTTTTATAAAGTTATTTCAAAGATCCTCACATCAAGGTTAGCAAAGATCCTGTCTCATCTTATGAATCCAATACAATCTACTTTTGTAGAGGATAGGTCTATTACTGACAATATATTAATAGCTCATGATTTAATGAGAAGCTATCATGTGATTTAGGATTTTTACAATGTGCTTTGAAGATTGATATCGAAAAAGACGTATGATTCTGTAAACTGGGACACCTTAGAGGAGATTCTTCTTGGCATGAGGTTCCCTACCCAATTCATTAGCTGGATTATGCAACCTGTCATGAGTGTCCAATATTAATTGTTGATTAATGGTTGTGTTGAAGGATATTTTAAAGGAAAGAAAGGGGTTAGACAGGAAGATCCCATATTCCCGTTACTTTTTGTGCTTGTAATGAAATATCTGTCAAGAAGTCTTTCAAATCCTCCTTCATAGTTTGTGTTTGACAAAAGATGTTCAGAGATGAAGCTTACCCATCTGAACTTCGCTAATGATAACTTGGCTTAAAAGCCAATTAATGATGTTCTCTGAGGTCCCAGGTTTATATGTTAATGACGAAAAGAGATGCATATTCCTTAGTGGTGGTGATTATGTATAGAAAGTGGATATTATAGATGTAGTTTCGCAGAAGGGCTATTACCTGTAAAATATCTTGGGCGTACCTCTTATTTCCATTTAGATTGAAGAAGGAGTATTGTTCTGAATTGATGGATAAGCTCTTTGCTCGACTGAATGGATGGGCGGTAAGATTTCTTTCATATGTTGGGAGGTTATAGTTAATTAATTTTGTGTTGAGAAACATGTAGATATATTGGTGCTTAGCGTTCTTGATTCCAAAGTTGTAATTCGAAATATTGATGTTAAATGTCGAATATTTTTATGGGCTTGTAATAGTAATTCTCATAGATGTACAGTTGTGTGGAAAACTGTATGTTTGCCTAAATGTGAAGGAGGCCTAGGTGTTATTGATGTGTTATTGATTTGGAGGTGTGGAACAAGGCAGCTGTAGGAAAACAAATATGGATTTTTGAATTCCAAGTCTTCATTGTGGGTAGTGTGAGTCAACAAGACTAAATTGGATAGATTAAGTTTCTGGCGGGTTAGAAAACCACCTGATCCCTCAGATGCTTGGTCGAATTTACTAAAATTACGGCCATCTTTTAAGCCATTCTACCAGTATATATTAGGGATTAATAAAGAGGTTTCTTTTTGATATGATCCCTAGGTGCATGGAAAAGTTTTGATTGAGTTATTTCTATGTATTGATTGTCGGGAGGCTGAAATCAGGGGAGATGCAAGAATTTTTTATGTTTGGCATGAAGGCAGGTGGTTGTTACCAAATCCAATTAATAGAGAGACTTTTGATGTCTGAAATTTAATTAAAAATGTATAGTTTTTGGCATAGGAAGAGACGAAAATACAATGGATTGCTCATAAATCAAAGCATTATTCCATTGCTTCTGGTTATGCTACACTCAGAAAGAAGAGAAGGAAGGTCCAATGGTTCTTGCTGGTATGGGGAAAATGTATGATTCCAAATTTTATTTTTTGGATGGCAATACTTGATAGATTAACTGTGAAAAAGAAATTATATAGATGGAGAATTTGTAGGGATTCAGATTGTTGTTTATATGGACAGGATGTTGAAACAATTGAGCATCTATTTTTTGAGTGTGCTTTCTCTATGGCTGTCTGAGACAATATTATGCCTCATTGTGGAATCTGTAGATAATCTAGTAGGTGGAATAGAGAAGTAGCCAGCAGTTAGGAAGTCGAAATTGGTAGGTTTGAGAAGATTTGCAATTACATTTGGCTGGAACAGGATGGTATTGCTTTTGCAGGACAGTCTGTCATTTTGAGTAATGTTTGTAGGAAGATTCGAAATGCTATTATTTTAGCTAGTTGTACTAATTGTAATAATGGAGTCAGTTTTGTGCATAACTGGGTTGTGTAGATAGGAGTTGTTTTTGTTACCCATGTTATGTCTAGTTTTGAGTTGTATTAATTGGGTGTTTCCCATTTTGATTTGAAATAAAATTTACTGTTCACAAAAAAGAAGATGATTAAATTTAAATAAATTTTATAAATTACATAATTTATTAAATTATATTAAATTTCTTAAATAAAAATATTTTAATTTTCTTTTTGTAAATTAATAAAAATATACATTTTTATATGACGTGGTAATTTTTCCACGTAAGAGTGACACCAGGTCACTTGTTTATCGGTTAATTTTGACATGTAGGATGAGTGACTGCCACCTATGATGAGTTAACGGTAGAACGGTAAATCCTTTAACGTCTTCAAACAGTAGGGGTAAAAACTCAAATTTCAAAATAGCAATGGTAAATCCCTATCATTATGAAACAATGGGGGTAAAAAATAAAAAGTCAAATTTTCCATTTAAGGAAGAATGAAAGGTTATATAGTAAAAGAAAGAATTTCGAAAGTTTTCACGTGCTTCCTCAAGTCTCTTAATCTATGGTGCAAGAAAAAAATTAAGTATTGTTTGGATGAGTGACACTGCACTTAGTAAGTACCAAATACAAGTTATAATAAAATAAAGATAGACTAATAAACTATACACCCGAAGAAGTTTCGAAAACATTTAAGAATTGCCAAAACGCTCTTTATTCCCAAAACAACGTGAATATATGTATATATATTTTATAAAAAAAACCCAACCACACACTCACGAAACCAAAACTAAAGAAACTCAATGTGAATTCCCAGAACACAAACTATCAAAGTCTAAACAGACCAACACCCTTACAAAATCCACGAAAATTCCAACATTTAGCCCGGTCGGTTGGGCGGAACGTGGTCCCTAGATCAAGTCGTCTGCCCTCAATGAAAACGACGACAAACTCACTCTACCCTCAATGATACGTACAGTGAAGGGACCTAATAATAGATAGTCCCATATACTTGATCTATGGCCATAACCTTCACATGTGCCTGAAAACCAAATCACAAACACATTTCCCAAATCCATTTCACAACCCAATTCCTAAACCAATTTCTACATACCATCTCACAACTCTATATTTCAAACCAATTTATAGATAACCACTAATCAAGTAAATTGACAATAGACATTTCATCAAACCAGTTATCCGAACGCATTATTCCCAAATATATATATGTATTTATATGTACCAGTCAAGGACCTACGGTTTATTAGTAAACCGTTATATTATTATATGTTGTAGTCGATATTTACCTTCTTCACGACGCAACTCCTATGTCAAAGAACACCCCACTCGCATGCTACTACTCGATCATCTACTCGCGCTTTCCAACCCGAAATACGCCACCTTCAACATTAACATTATTATAGCAACTCCGATAATTAATATAGTCCAACAATTCTAAATGAAATGTCGTAAATTCATGAAATGCATTCTAATGTCAATTTCAATGCACGCAAATCAATATATCAATAAAAAGTCATTATAAAACCTTCCCAAATCTTCCCAGAATTAAGTTTTGAATTTCCATTTTCATTGCTTAACTTCCTAGAACCCATTATAACATTTCCAGAATTCCATATCAACCTTTAATAACATCTATCACAACTACAAAATCCAATTTAAACATATACAGACTATCTAAAATTCAATTTAACTCAATACCCGGAAAAACATACCAACCAAACCTATAATCCACAATATTCAAATTATTTAAATAATTGAACATAAATATCATTCTACTATTCATAACATATATTATAGATTCAATTTTCATGAAAAATCAAGTGTAAACCTAACAAATTAAATACTTATCAAAATTAAATATTAATTAAGGTAAAGAAATTTAATCTTACTCTTTTCATATCAACTCTCTTTCCATTTTTCTTTCACTTTTTTATTTATTTTTCTTTTCTCTCATTCTGATCGTTTTTCTTTCTTTTCTTATGTTTCTACACCTCTCTCAAATTCATTTCTTCTCATTTTATTTGTCTAATTAATTAAATTTTAATATTTTTTTATTAAGTGATGGCTTTCATCGTACGGTGGAAACATATTTTATATGTTTTAAAAATTATAAATACATCTTCATATTTTGACTAATTAATTTTATATATTTTCAGGTTTAGTAATATACAATTTAGTCCTTCAATCTATTTAATTTATAATATAAAATTATAACACGTCACCGCATCATTTTAATTCTAATCGTGTGTTTTATTTTATTATGAATGTATGCATGACAAATGACAATAATCTAAATTTTTACGTCTAATTAATTAATAATCGGGTGTAACAATTCTCCCCCCTTAAGAAATTCGTCCTCGAATTTCTCTAAGCTAAATAGTGGCTAGCATCGTCGTAGTCCTCATTACAACTTCGATTCCCACTCCAACATCTCGTTCCTTCTACTATATTTTGACCACGCATCGCGTCTTATACGCACTCTCTCGTTTTCAACTTGTCGAAGTCGAACTCACCAACTATAACCGTTCCGCCAACACCTCGACAAAATTGAGATTCAAGAATTGACTCATGGACTATACCAACCCGCATTTTCAAACCAAAATCCAATCTTTTCTTTTTTTTCCTCTTTCAAAGAATTTAAGAGAAAATTTTTGTTATTAAATCGACTCACGGGTTGATAACTATATAAAAAAAAATTTCTTGCCAAAGACTTTGTTTCATAAAATAAAAACTAGTCCATGGTCAACCTCTCATCACAACTTGGTTCATGCTATCTCACTATTCTTTCATCATCTCAGATAACTTTATCTTGAATAACTGCAGCCTTACTTGAATCTTGATAGCTATCAAACTATCGCCCTCATGATGCCTTTGACTTTCTAACAACCGTAAAATATGAAAAGTAAAGAAATATACAAATCGAGATATGAAGTGAAAGAAATTCAATGAAATATGATTTCAATGAACAATACAAATTCCTATAGTCCGGTTTTCTAAATCTTATAACCCTCAATCACAAGCTTCCTCGAACCTATGTTCTGATACCACCTTTGTCACGACCCGAAAACCACCCTCGTCGTGATCGGCGTCTTAACCTCCTCAAGCGAGATTAAGACAAACCTATTTAATATCTACAATTTCACAAGTATTAAATTATCGAATAATTATTAAATAACTTTAAAAGTCATTCAATTTTTTACAATTAAAAGCTCTACCAACACGGAATAATATCTATTTAAGAAAGAATGAATGTTTATACAGTAAAAGAAAGAATTTCGAAAGTCTTCACGCGCTTCCTCAAGTCGTTTAATCTATGCTGCAAGAAAAATTAAGTAGTATTTGGATGAGTGAAAACACACTCAATAAATATCAAATACAAAATATAATAAGATAAAGATAGATTGATAAACAATACACTCGAAAAAGTTTCGAAAATAATTAAGGATTGCCAAAACACTCTTTCTTCCCAAAACAACGTGAATATATGTATATATATTTTACAAAAACCCAGCCATGCACTCATCAAACCAAAACCAACACCAAAACACAAACCATCAAAGTCTAAACAGACCAACACCCTTACAAAATTCCACGAAAACTGCGACATTTAGTCCAGTCGTTCGGGCGGCACGTGGTCCTTAGATCAAGTATAAGAATAAGTCGTATGCCCTTAATGAAAATGACGACAAATTTACTCTACCCTCAATGAAAGATAGTGACGGGACTCAATAATTGATGGTCCCATATACTCGGTCTATGGTAATAACCCTCTCATGTGCCTGAAAACCAAATCACAAACACATTTCTCCAATCCATCTCACATCCCAATTTCTAAACTAATTTCCACATACCAACTCACAACTCTATAACCAATTTATATATGACCACTAATCAAGCCAATTGACAATAGACATTTTATCAAACCAGTTTTCCGAACGCAGTATTCCCAAAAATATATATACTTATAAGTACCAACCAAAAACCTACGGTTTATTAGTAAATCGTTATATCATTATATGTTGTAGTCGATACTTACCTTATCCACGACGCAACTCCTATGTCAAAGAACACCCCACTCGCATGCTATTACTCGATCGCCTACTCGCTCTTTCCAACTCGAACTACGCTATCTTTAACATTAATATTATTATAACAATTCCGATAATTAATTTTGTCTAACAACTCTATATGAAATGCATCATAATGTCAATTTCAATGCATGCAAATCAATATATCAATAAAAAGTCATAATAAAACCTTTCGATAATTAAGTTTTTGATTTCCAGTTTTATAGTTTAACTTCTAGAACCCATTAGAACCTTTCCAGAATTCCATATTAACCTTTAATAACACCTATCACAGCTACAAAATCTAATTTAAACATATACAAACTACCCAAGACTCAATTTAACTCAATACATGGAGAAACATGTCAATCAAACCCATAATCCACAATATTCAAATTATTTAGATAATTGAACATAAACATCATTGTTCAATTCATAACATATATGAAAGATTCAATTTTCATAAAAAATTAAGTGTACACCCAACAAATTAAGATACTTATCAAGATTAAATATTAATTAAGTTAAAGAAATTTAATCTTACTCTTTTTATATCGACCCTTTTTCAATTTTCCTTTATCTTTTCGCCTTTTCATTTTTCATTTTTATTTCTCCTCACTCTGATCTCTTTTCTTCATTTTCTCATGTTTCTACATCTCTCTCGAACTCATCACTTTTCACTCTATTTGTCTAATTAATTAAGTTTCAATATTTTTTTTATTAAGTGAATGACTTCCACCGCATATCTTATATGTTTCAAAAATTATAATTACACCTCATACTTTCACCAATTAACTCTATATATTTTGAGGTTTAATAAAATAAAATTTAGTCCTCCAATCTATTTAATTTATAATAGAAAGTTATAAAACGTCACGGCATCGTTTTAATTCTAATCGTACGTCTTATTATATGATGAATATATATATGACAATAATCTAAATTCTACGTCTAATTAATTAATAATCGGGGTGTAACTGTAGTGATGAAAACTATGATTCAGGATGGTGGACTCAAATCACATATATTTAAATTGGTGATTGCCTTAAATTGTGTTGCCTTGAGAAGCAAATCAAGCAAATAATCTTCAGGTTCTTTCGCATATTCTGTTGCACTAGTATTTGACTCGGGATGGTCTCACCGGTCATGCCAACTAATAAAGTTGTTATAATTAAATTAAACTTCTAGTTTATTACTACATGTACTTTGGTTGCACATATGTTAGTGGTTATGATAGCATGAGAAATCAGCGTGTGCTTCACTACGTTTACCCAAAATTACAAATGCATGCGATATATATAATAAAATGTTTCAACATACTATTAGTAGATGACCGACATTTTATGTGGCGTATGGCAGGTATGCAGTCAACACCCAACCATATCACTAGAATGCCATGTATTAACATGTTATTCATGTCCACTCACTTGTGTGATATGGAATTTGGGGATAATAATATTTTTGGTACCTCAACATTTTCAAAATTAACAAATTGCTATCTCGCAATTTTTCGCTAACATTTTGGTACGTCTCCGTTAGTCTTCCTAAAAAAACCATACCTTCCGTCAAATATTATCTACGGGTCACACTCTTCCGGTCAATTCGGTCCAATCAGATCCACATAAACATGCCGTCCAACATTGATTTAGTTAATGTTACACGTAAGCATGGGACCAAAAAATATTTTTACTATCCTCATCCAAACCTAAACGACGTCGTTTTACTCCTATATATAAAACGACATCGTTCAAGCTTTCTTCTCCATGAAATTTACAATCAAAATATTGATGAATAAAAATTAAATTTGCCAAACAAAAAGAAGAAAACGATGATTAAAATACTTGAATAACGTTGGGTTTTAGAAAGGCTCTGTCGGTTCAAATAAAAGAGATTCTTGATTTTCAATAGAAAGCTAGTAATAGTGTTTTGTTTGGCCATTTGGGGCAAAGCGAGTAGTAAAGGAAATTGAACTGTATTTGAACTTCCTGAAATTGGATGGTAGAGAGCTTCTAGAATATCTTGCCAGCTTTTCATGCCCATTGATTACTAGTACAAGTTTTCAGCACCTTTTGAACTCTGTACTTCCCGTATTATGTACTTATTGTTTCAGCAATACACATATGATTTTCACTTTTTCAATTG
The DNA here is from genome assembly GCF_046630445.1 of Rutidosis leptorrhynchoides. Lineage (NCBI taxonomy): Eukaryota > Viridiplantae > Streptophyta > Magnoliopsida > Asterales > Asteraceae > Rutidosis > Rutidosis leptorrhynchoides. The sequence goes on from NW_027266573.1 coordinate 48,088, forward strand.
TTATAATATTTCTTCCCGTATACTTCAAATTTCTCACAATAAAAAATAAAAATTTTTAAAAAATAATTAATTATACGAAAAATTATTTATCTGTCTATTATTTATTATTTAAAAATTATTAATATTTATTCAAAATAAAATATTTATTGAAATAAATACAAAAATAAAATTAAAAAATAGCTGAAATATAGATTTCTCAAAACGATAAATAGACCAAAATAAATTTTATTACAAAACATTTAAAGTGGATTGGAGAGAATATAAAGTATGAACAAACATATATTAATATTATTATTATTTCTGAATTAACTATGCTAAAATAAGGATATTAATTCTTTAAAACAAAAATAGTAAATGCTATCAAAATAACTAAACCTTTAACCAATGAAAGTGTATTGCTTTCCGATTGGAATGATCAAGAGCTGGTGTTTATATCTTATTTCGATACATTTCAAGTGTCATATCTTAAAAAAATAATTAATGGCAAAAGAAATTATTTGTCAATCCATTATTTATTATTAAAAATCAAATATTTATTCAAAATAGAATATTTATTGAAATAAATACAAGAATAAGATTGAAAAAAATAATTAAAATATGTATAAATTTCATAAAATTGTATTTGAGGTGTATCAAAATAAATTTTATTACGAGAAATAAATTTTATTACAAGACACTTTAAGTGGGAGCGGAAGGAGTATTATAGTAATTTTTTCCGAGCTCAATTTTTTACTTGTAGCTAGGTAAGTCACACCAAACATTCCACCCCCAGATCAAGTACTAGATGTTTTCAGTTTTTTATCATGAAAAAAAAAAAAAAAAAAAAAAAAAAAAAAAAAAAAAAGGAAGGAAGATGTTTTCAGTTTCAGCCTGCAGTGCACTACTTATATATCATATTGCCCAGCCACCAACAACTATCACCTCACTTTTTTTTTTTCCTTAGAAATTAATCATAAACTAAACGTATATGTAAATTGATTTCATTTTTTTTTTACTAAATTATTTTTATACATCTTCAAGGCAAGGCTAATTTAATTGCTGGATATTGCATAATTAATTGCATAATATCCATTTTTTTTTCCTTTTTGAAGAGGGCATGACATCCATTAAGAGGCATGACATCCATTAAGAGAAATTTTTTCTTAGAAGTTCAATTATTGAAAGGAGTAGGTGTAATGCTGTACAAAACAGTGAATATTAAGCAAATCTTGTACAGTACTGAAAGGGAATTAAATCAATGTACTAGTACTGTGGAGAGTGTTTGCCGTGCATTTCAAGAAAGACGCTAACCCGGCCCATATATAGGTTTGATTAACTCTGATCGAACCGAATCAATTGAGTTGCTCAACAATCCAATAGTAGCTTTGACTATATGTATAGATAGATATAGATAGATAGATATACTTTTCCGTGTGAGAAGAGAATAATAGAAACTATATTTAATGAAGCCTTCCAGGTTTCTAAAAGCTGCCAAATGAAGAATGTCAATAAAGAAATAAGGAACTCTCTTAAATGCTTCTTCAAATTATTAGAAATTCCGAGCTGATGAGTCATACAAGCGTCGAACTTGTGAGCTTGAATCGGTTGAGAGGTGTCTCTCTTGTTGAGCTTTACTAATTTCACTCTCTCATCTCATCTCATCTCATCTCACTCACACATTAAACTCTACTCTTTTCTATATATATATAACCAACATACATTAACATACGTGCCAAATAAACTCTACTCTTATATATTATAAACTCCATTGATGACATCATCATCATCAATGGAGAGAGATGATCAAACCGCCATCGTCGACCCCAAGACAAAGAGGTTAAGAGATTACCTGATCAAGTCGCCGAGGTCATCTGCAACAAGCCGGAATTTCGAAATTCCGATCGACGACCGCGAAGATGATCTAGAGAGTAATCATTCTGCTGATCAGTTTAGTGGAAGCGGCGGCGCAATGTTGCCGATTTTCTTGAATGATTTAAGAATTAATGGTACTTTCGACTCCCAAGGAAGCTCCGACGAGTTAGTTGAGGTGATGTTAGAGCTGGAGAATGACGCCATTGTTTTCTGTAGTGTTAATCGGCCGGAATCGAACGGGAATTACGTTGATCATGATCCGCCGGCGCCGGCGAGGAGTTTGCGGCGGAGTCTGTCGAATAGTTCACGGAGCATTTGCCAGAAATTCGGTTGGTTGAGGTCAACCACGCTGTCACGGAGCAATTCTTCCACCGCGACGAGTGATCACGAGCGGCGGCGGACGGCGATGATGATGACGGCGCGCGAAGAGAGGAGAGTGCGAGCGAAGCTCCAACGGTCGACGTCGAGCGCGCAGAGAGCGCTTAAAGGTCTCCGATTCATCAGCAAGTCGACGACGACGAGCGATGAGTTGGAGCTGTGGAGGATAGTGGAAAACCGATTTGACTCGCTCGCTATGGACGGGTTACTTGCTAAAGAAGATTTTGGTGAATGCATAGGTAAAATTTCTTAACTAGAACTTACTTAACTTGGACTATTATCTTTAATTTCGTAACTAAATATTAATCACTAGCTCATTTATTTTATATTTAATTAACTTTTGGTGCAAGAATGAGCTTCTATATGAAACTGTTTATAAAAAAAAAAATTGCTTATTACTGTAATAACTAATTGTATATTTCTGAAATTTTAAGCTGTTTTTTTCTCTCTCTATAAAATCCATTGATTTGAAATCTGTTAACTGATTTTAAGTTCAAATATTCTCTAATATAGAAATAGACAGTAATACTAATGTTCATAATTATTTTAGTAGAATTAATATTATAAGCCGTAATTATTCTTTCCGATTCTCGATATATATTTTTTAGAGTTTTTATTTTGTCTTAAAAAAAATACATACGTATAATTTAAAATTAAAGATATTGTATTTTCTTTTCTTAATACTGTGTAGGGATGATTGATTCAAAGGAATTTGCGGTGGGAATATTTGATGCATTGGCAAGGAGAAAGAGACAAAACATTACAAAGATAACTAAGGATGAGCTTCAAGATTTTTGGCAACAAATTTCGGACAATAGTTTTGACGCTCGCCTTCAAATTTTCTTTGACATGTATTTGCTTGTCTATCTATCTATTACCTATACTAGTATAGTCGTTGATGTTGTACACGTGTTTGTCCCTAATCAAACGGTGGTTGATGGTGTTCAAATATTGACACGTGGCTTCGTGATTTTCATGCAAAATTGAAAGTTACTATCTGTTAAATTATTAATTACCTCAGTCACTCATACTCAAGTACTATTTTTGCAGGGCAGATAGCAATGAAGATGGCAGGATAACAAGAGAAGAAGTGCAAGAGGTATTTAATTACTTAATTAGCTGCCTCTAATATGAACCAATAACGAAATTGAAGTGATATGTCAAGTTGACTTTTGGGAGTGTGTTTGGTGAAATGTACAATTAATAAATCTATTGAGTTATTAATTAATTGTTCTTGTTATTTTCATGCATGCCATTTGATTCTTAGATTAGTATATAGGTCTCCCATTTACTCTCTAGGAATGGTATAGTATTAGCGTAGTAGCTCAAAGTGTTATTATAATTTAAATCACCATCATCAATTGTTTTTTTTTTTTTTTTTTTTTTTTTTTGGTTTCAGTGGAATTTTTTTTTTTTTTTGACTAACACTGTAACCAATTGTTGCATTTTTGTTCCTAATTTAATTAATATATTTATTTTTTTGCTTATCTTGTATTGCAAATTAATTAACAGCTGATAATGCTAAGTGCGTCTGCAAATAAACTATCGAAGCTAAAAGAACAAGCTGAAGAATATGCTTCATTGATAATGGAAGAATTAGATCCCGAAAATTTCGGTTACATTGAGGTAATATTAAATCCAAACTTTTTTTTTTTTCTTTTTTTTCCAATTGTGAAATATGTTTATGTTTCTGGTAGAAATCTTGGGGTCACATACATACATCGAAGATTATTAGGAGTTGTACTTTTAATATTGTCACACTTTTCATCTACTTCCCATGTGCCCTTCACTATATGTATTATGTTTATCCTCTACTTTTAATATTCGGTGAAATCTTTGTCATGCCGGATTCTCGAATAACATGACAAACGTAAAATTGGACACCAGCTACCTCTTGCTTTTGGATATTCCTGTTCAGGGGAATGTTGAATTACAATCATTGATCTCAAATGATTACATGTTCTCGGAATATGTTTGTGTTTACAATCATTATTATGTCAAAATATGGATATCATTTGTTTTAGTAACGGTGCCTATATTATCAGTAAAACTAACAACCAGAATAGGTGCCTTGAGTAATAAGTTACCTACTTCCCTACTCATAAAGAGTGAAATTTAACTGATGTACGTTCTAACAAAGCCTTATTATCTGTTTTCGCTTCATCCAGTTATGGCAGCTGGAAACACTTCTTCTCCAAAGAGACGCCTACATGAACTATAGCAGGCCACTAAGCACAGCAAGTGTTGGTTGGAGTCAAACCCTAAGAAGCACTTACACTCCAATGAACATATTCAGTACCTTGACCAGGAAGTTTTGCTGTCTGATCCTTGAGAACTGGCAAAGAGGTTGGATTCTTTCGCTATGGTTCACGACAATGGCCTTACTCTTTGCCTGGAAATTCATCCAATACAGAACAGAACAGTATATCTTGTCGCTGGCGATTGTGTAGCCATTGCTAAAGGGGCTGCAGAGACACTAAAGCTCAACATGGCTCTCATTCTCTTGCCAGTTTGTCGAAACATGCTTACATGGATTAGATCTACAAGGGCCAGATCTTTTATTCCCTTTGATGACAATATTAATTTCCATAAGGTAGGAAGAGTTGTTGCCAACCCTAGTTTCAAGTTCTTGATTTTTTCTTTTTATTTGATCTCATTTCTATGTATTGCAGATGATTGCCTCTGCTATAGCAATCGGAGTTGCCATACATGCTGGGAATCACCTGGCATTTGATTTTCCACGCATAGTTAAGGCCTCTCCTGAGAAATTTGCCCTTATCGCCTCTGACTTTGGGTATAAGAGACCCGGATACAAGGATCTAGTAACCAGTATTGAAGGCGTGACAGGGATTGCAATGGTGATTTTGATGTTGATTGCATTCCCACTCGCGACAAGTCACTTTCGAAGAAATGTGGTGAGGCTACCTCCACCTTTCAACAGATTGACAGGATTCAATGCATTCTGGTATTCTCATCACCTGCTCGGTCTGGTCTACCTTTTGCTTCTTGCTCATGGAACATTCCTGTACTTAGCCCACGAGTGGTATGAAAAACGGTATGACAATTTAATTCAATTCAATTCAGAAAAGTTGGATGACATTGACTTTGAACCTGTGCTTAACACTGATGTTAATCTTGCAGACATGGATGTACATCTGCGCTCCATTGATCCTATATATTGTAGAACGAAGTATTCGGACTTGCAGATCAGAATTTTATGCAGTAAAGATATTGAAGGTATTATAATGACTTCCAACATTATTATAATTAAAATCGAAAGGAATGCAGGTGATTATCAATAAAGCAAGGTTTTTTTAGCAGGTTTCAATTTTACCAGGAGATGTATTCAGCTTAATCATGTCCAAGCCGCCAGGATTTAAGTACAAAAGTGGGCAGTACATATTTCTGCAATGCCCAGCGATCTCATCTTTCGAATGGTGAGCACTAAAATCAGTTCGATCAATTTATGACACTCCTAACTCCCAAGTATTACCTCCGTTCCGAAATACTATTTTAGTTTATATGTAAAAATTGACAAGCATTTTGGGACAGAGGTAGTACTAAGATCATGCACATGTATACTATTGAATATTGAAATGACATATATCTATCTAAATTTTTGACAGGCACCCATTTTCTATTACATCTGCACCGGGCGATAACTACCTTAGCGTTCATATCCGGATTGTTGGAGACTGGACGCAAGAATTGAAGCGAGTTTTCACTAACGTTATTGGAGGAGACAGATGTGGAAATCCTGGATATTTAGACTATGCAGAGTAAGTTATTATTCCGAATGCAATCTAATTGCTTTCTTTTCATATTGAGAATATTTTATAAATGTTGTGATTTATACTTTGACGATCCAGGCAGCCTAGACTTCTTGTGGATGGTCCATACGGAGCTCCAGCACAGGACTACAGGAGTTATGATGTTCTGCTCCTTGTAGGATTAGGAATTGGTGCATCCCCTTTTATAAGCATTATCAGAGATCTAATAAACAATACACGAGCAGAGGAACAACAAACGGTAGTTAAATGTCTATACTATATATAATAACACCATTTCTAAGTTAATTTTTTATAAACCTTTGACGGATAATGTGGTATTGGTATGTAGGATTCAAAAAACCGAGACGAATAATGGATCAGATGATAGCACACATAGATTTACATATTCAAATGTGACGCCAGCTTCATGTTCAACCGGAAGCGCTAGAAAAAGACCTCATAGGACAACAAATGCTCATTTTTGTTGGGTTACAAGGGAGCCTGGATCTTTTGAATGGTTTAAAGGTGTAATGGATGAAGTTGCAGAAATTGATCACAAGGTAATGAATGTTAAAATGCTTTTATTCTATGATTCACTAAAGTTTTCAGTTAACTCACTTTATTTCCATGGTAACAGGGTCAGATTGAGCTGCACAATTACCTTACAAGTGTTTATGAAGAGGGAGATGCAAGATCAACCTTGATTACCATGGTCCAAGCTCTCAATCATGCCAAACATGGTGTCGATATCGTTTCTGGAACCAGAGTATGATCTTAATTTATATAAAGCCATCATAATTTTGTTGAGTTTCAAGAATGTAGTTTCTTTCTGCTAATACATTCATTCAATTTTCCAGGTACAGACACACTTCGCAAGGCCTAATTGGAATGACGTGTTCAGGAAAATTGCTTCAAAGCATCCAGGTGCCACAGTAGGTAAAAGCAGAAAAAAGCTAACAATACATTAAAGTTTGAAATGCAGCAAACTTGGAGATCAAGGCAGTATGCATACATTAATTAACATTTTTGTTGCGTGTCGCAGGAGTTTTCTATTGTGGGATGCCAGTGTTAGCCAAGAAGCTGAAGAAGTTATCACTAGAACTTAGTCACAAGACAACAACTCGATTTGAGTTCCACAAGGAATATTTCTGAAACAGAGTAGAATATGCTTTGGTGGATGGAGGGTTATTCTTTTTGTAAGTACTTGACTGATTCAAAGGAGGAAAAAGAAATGTATCTACATTATATATATTACTACGTAGAAGTAATAATTTTGTCAGTGTAGTCAGTGTAATCTTACCATTCATATTGTAAACATGAATACATGATCACCACAGCATAGAAAAGTACCAGTCCATGTTCTGGGCTGTCTAGAAAGATATTTTCCTTTGTGATGTATATTTATCATGACTTAAACTGAGGTTGCAATAAGAAATGTATAGTTTAAAGCTGCAGCTGTTTGTTTTTTATTGTCAAGAGAAAATATAGAAGCAATTAAGGGATATATATATGGCCTTCGTGGAAAGTCACATTTTCTATACATTTTATATAAAAAAATATGGCAGTTAAATGTATAAAAAAATATGACAGTTAATTAGGGATGGAGGGAGTTGGGAGTATATGCTGGAGAAGGTTTATCAAAAATCCCTAAATCTCTTGAGAAGTTTGTAGACACAACGCCTGACACGCTGCTTAAGCGTGTAACCCACGATTAGTCCAGCAGCGAAGCAAATTCCCCAGAGTTTCGAACAAGTCCATAGTGATACCATTTGTCTGGAATATCATGAATTAGAAAGAACAAATTAAAAGTTATATTAAGTATCCACTCTCCAATAAGGATTTCCATAATAATGGACATTTGTTCCGAATAGAAAAGGTTGAATAGGAAATTTAAATTCATATTGTGTGTGTGTACACATATTCATATTGTGAGATCAAGTCTTTCAAACATATATACCCTAGACAACTAAAATCAATTACCAATTAAATCATACAAAATCACATCTACAAAATATCCATTCCTAGACTTATTAAGTACCTGGAAGACCTCGTGACCAATGTCCCATGCTCACTGAAATGGGTGTGATTACCAATGGTGGAAGAAGAGTATGATCGTTGCCCGTTTAAAACTTTACGGACGACACTTTGCAATCCTTCCATTTCTTCTATTTTTTTAGATTATGATGTTTGGATTAGGTGTAAATCAAAGATCCAGGGTGGATGGTAAGATTGGTGGTTAAGATCGATGACAATGGTGGTCTGAAATTGAAGCTGCCGTTCAGGGGGATTTCTAATTTCCTTATGGTTGTCAGGAAATTAATTTGGGCCTTGAAAATTGTAGGGACTGGTAATGGTTCATTCTATTGAACCGCTCTTTTTGATCGGTTTCAAAAATTTCAAAAGATCGACGTCGGTCGTGTTTAGAGTCTGTTCGATCGAATTGCTTGGTCGACTTTGTGTTTTTTAGAGAGAATGGCTACTAATTAATGATCAATCCCAACATACCGTATTGTGTTTTTTTCCCTGATACATCAATGACGATATTGTTATTATTATAAATAGGAATATGAACCCATGTTTGTTTAGCATGAAGATTCGGATTATACATACTACATACACATCTCTAACATAATTCGTGAGGCCATAAAATTTCGAAAGCTGGAGAAGACGACTCGTATAATAATTAATGTCCTCTAACAAAACTCCTCCTGATGTAAACAATATGAATACGAAAGCTCCAAGTCGAAGACGACTCGTATAAAAATCTCGACCCCAATATTTTATTTTATTGGTGGTCATCATGCTCATGCATAGACATAGAGAAGAAAGATACTGTCCAGAGTTAGTCAGCCACATAGAAAATTACACGTGTCAGTTAAATTTCCATAAGATAAATAAAAAAATCCCAATGGCATATAATTTTGGATCTACCTTTGGGTATTAGCATCTACGTGATCGATTCTAAGCATCTTTGATCAAGATCCTAGTATACCCACTCTCTCTTAATCCAACGGCTAACATTCTTTACAACTTCCCCATAAATGACCTTCCCCACTCACTCCAACACAAAATTAAAACAGCTAACCAACCTCAAAGAAACAGAGCAGCCGTCTTTTGGTAAAAAATGAATGTGATGGATTCTTCTCCATTTCAAGCTTTAGCTTTAGATTACCCCAATTTCGGGATGTTCACGGTCGTCAATAATCTATGGGCCTGGGTCGCCGTCATAACGGCAGCCGTTAGCTTCTGGCGGATCAAAACAATCTCCGGCGCCACCGTCACATTTCCTGTCAAAGCTGAGCCGGAACAAACGCAGAAAAACCAACGAGCATCTATTGATAATCAGGAATCAACGACGACGTCGACGGAATCAGGGGTCGCCGCCGCCGCCCCGACATTTCCCGCCGATGAAGGTGAGCAGCAGCTGGTTGCATCGGTTTTGGAAAGTCCGTTAAGTTACGCTGTTAAAGAGATGACTAAAGGGATGAAGTTTTCGGTGTATTATGAGGAAGACGTCAGAGAGAATGAGGAAGAGAATGATGAGACGGTGGTCAGAAAATGGGGGTATACTGACGGTGTAGTTGTTAATGGCGGTGGTGAGAGTGATTTGGAGAGAGTGATGAGAATGAGAATGGGAGACTTTGGGTGGTACAGGTGTCAAGAATTAACGGCGATTAACGGCAACGTCGTCAGGTTTTGGGGTGAGAGTGGAAGAAGTAATGGAAGCTCTGTAATGCTGTGTGGCGGTGGTCCGGTAGGAGCGAGCCTTTGGAAGTTCCGTCAAGTTAATTAATTAGTATTCAAATATTTAATTTTAGTTGTTAATAATATTGGTAAATTATCATGAAAGAAATTGTAAATATAGTTGATTAATTTGGTGCGACTTTTGAAACTCAATTGAGCAAGAAAACTAAATCAAATTTTGGTTTACCTGCATTGCATGCAAGTTTTGCATATTCGTCAAGTAATTACTTCATTAAGTCTTTTGATAGCAATTCTTATTTTGAAAAATTTCCTTTCAAGAAGTCTAATACTCATAATGATTGATTATACTAGTAAATAACAAAGTTTAACATTAGCCTTAATACAAAAAATATATATTAAGACAGTAATCGATGTATGAATGAATGCGGCCTTGCTGATTAAAAAAACATGAAAAAAAGAATATGGATGATGTAATATTCTGTAGTTATTCTTGGCTATTCCCGCTCTCAAATAGACGATGGATCATCTTCTAAGTGGAATATATTCGCCTTAAAATGGAACCAAAAAGATTCCTCTAAAAAAAATGGAACCAAATAATGCAGTGCGTTGCTTAACAATATTTTGTTTGAAGTTAAAAAAATTACTATTTTTTTTTCTTTTTAAGTAATTATTCTATATTATTTTGGTACATGTTGCATTACACTATATATATGATAATAATAATATATATATATGAAACATACATATCAACGATTTATTATTATTTATAACCATGATGATCAGCTCCACCAAATCCATAAATTAAACCATATAGTAATTAACAACATACAACAACGTACTGAATGCACTAATTACGTCTCGACCTTAATTCACATGTCTATCCTGGCATTGGAACAATCACAAGTGCAGGAAAGATGCATGTACGTATTTTCTGACTGAGATAATAACAGTTTATAATAATAATATATATTGTCCACATATTAATTTAGATATATGTTGGTCTTCCAGATTTTCTTTTTCTTTGTCATTTGAGTTTCCAATTAACCTTCAATCTAACAACGATCAGGTCCACCTAAATTCTAATCCATGAGACGAGACAGCTCAACCAATATTTATTAACACTAACATTTTTTTTTTTTTAAGTTAATTGTGCTTATTTGAGATACATATTCTATTTTTACTTTGTTCATGGAAATTTCTGTACGAATTTAGTGATATATATTGTAGCTTCCGTGAATATCTTTGGTGTTGTATTGCGTAAACACAAAATTTTGTGGTCAAATGTTTTAAAGAAAATGGGTTTTCTTCTTGCTTTTGTAGGCTCTTAAGATGTCTTAGAATGTCTAAAATTATTTGACGACTCTTGTAGTCTTGAAGAAATTGAGAAGACAGAATACATACATACGTAATTAAGAAAATAAAGATCAACAATTTTTTAGGGTGATGTGATTAGATTCTGTAGTGTATAAATAATTTTATACTATGTCTTGCATTTTTCGTCAATAATCACTATATATTCTATGATCTATGTAATTTAATTGTGACGATTGTTTAACTTGTTAAGAACACATATTCTCTTACGGATATTTCTAGAAATCTATTTAGATTGATTCAATACAAGTTTTGTCTCCGAGGCAAGTTTAGAAATGAGAAGTCGGAGCCTGTGGGTCAAGACCTGGATTTCTGTTAATATCCCAAACTTTAAAGCATTTGGGTTCCCACTGCACAATCTGCCTGAATACTAAACCTATTATTGTTGGCTTGGTGGAGAAATTTTTTGTCGAGCCTATCTAAAATGTCGTTGTTTTTCTAAAACTTGCCTGCGAATGCAACGTTGCTTCCAATCATTTTGTATGTGTCGTTAATGTTGAAGGCGTGCATGCATGTGCTGGTTCAGGGAATTGTCCCAGGAAATGTAGTGCAAGTCTTGGTTGGCAAGGACCTAAGCATACTCAGGCTCATTACAGATGGCATGCTGAAAGTAGTCCTCCAGGGAGAACATGTAGTTTGTGTTGTACATTAATGTCCTAGAAAGATTAGAGAAGATTGTGATCTTTCTCCATTCACATAAAAAGGCATAAACAGACGCGTCACATAGCCACACATAAGAAAAAAAGGGAGAGTATATGATTAGGAAGGATAAGCCCCACCTAGTACTATGCTATCTTCAAATAGGGAAGCCTTGGACGCGCCTTTAGCGACCTTGGTCTTAGGAACCCCACTAATCATAGGAACAATTATAATTAGTTGACCACCCCCTCGATATTTTTCTTCAAAGCCAATCGGACCTTACTCAAAACACTTAAAAGACAAGAGTACATGATAGATACAAGCAAATACACCCCAAAAGCAAGGAAAAACTAAGAAAAGAAGGAGGTGAAGGCTACTCGCTAAATCCACCACGACCACATCTTTCTCAGTGCCTTAACAGTTCAAACCGACTTCCCTTTTCTTTTAAGCTGACTCAACCCCAACCTTTACTGTCTCCACCCTCTTGCACTTTACTTGAACGTAAAATCCCTCCTTGATCTTCACCTTTCCCACCTTGGCCTAGCTCTTCAACCTAGCACTTGACTCGCCATTAACTTTTCCCTTTGACTTGTCGGATTTCACATCCTTCTGGGGAATTTTGTCTTCATCAGCCTCTCAAATCGCTGCTGTTTAGGAATCTAAGTGACCCTCATCCATTCCAAAACGTCACTCGAGGAGATGAAACACTGGCAAATTAAGAAAGAATAAAAAGGAAGGGGGGAGGGAGAGAAGACAAATGCCATTTACTTTGCTCGGTCACCTTGTTATTCGGCACTACAAAATGAACCTCGAAGGAAAATGTCACATTTGTCTTTCCTCCAATACCCTAAATGTCTCGATCGAATATCCTGCCCTCAACCAACTTGAGAGAGACAGAATAACAATTAGTGTCTGCTGGTTTCTCAAGATCAGAAAAGATCGGCCCACCAGTTGAATATCTCAATGATATTCCAGCTTGTGTTGAACCTTCCATTGAGGTTTCAACTCCTCCATAGATAAATGTACTTTTAGAGTCATCAATGCCTCCTCCCACAAATACATAGGATTCTGAGTCCAACTCCTGTATTAAGGCGAAGTAGTCATCAAATACTAGCCCCTAGGAAATTCTCGAATTATGTTACTAATGTTCTTAGATAGGAAATTCAAGTTCTGTAAGTATTGAAGTTTTGGCCGAGAGGCAATATCGTAGAGAAAGCAATCTCAGTTTTTTTGATTAACTTGAATTAATTTGTTTACATCCTATGCGTTTCTACTTATACTAAGCTTTACAATGTGATGACATTTATTAAAGAAAAATAAGTACAAAGAGTCTAATCTAAACCATACTTGTACATTGTAATTGTAATCAAACCCATGCTAAGAATGGTGAAGCCATACTTAGTTGTTGTAGTGGTTTGTAGTATGATGGATTAGATGGCTAGGCCATACTTGGAGTGGTAGATTATAAGAGAAGGAAGAAGACTTTAACTTGTGTTGCAAGCAACTAATGGGACAGAAGGAGCTGACTTGGGCTGAAAGAAATGAACGGCCTTGGGCCGAGAAGAAGGACGAAGCCCATTCGCACAAAATGATCAAAACACATCGTTTGGCTAGCAATGGTAATGTCTCCCAAAACACAAGACGTCGTCGTTTCTTCTTCTTCTTCCTCCAACGGTTAGAAATCAATTCAAAACAAAATCCCTAATTCCCAAATTGAACTTCATCTTCTTCCTTCTTCCGTTCTCCCTTCTGTACCCAAATTTCAACAGCCCCCCCACAAGCGAGACTTGTCGAAGTTCGATTAGGCCAAGCTTGGAGAGAAAAATATGAAATTGGGGTGCTCTTTATGATTTCGTAAACAAATCTGCTAGTTGCGGAGAGGATGGAATTTGCAGAAGATTAATCAACCCTGCTTTCAGCTGGTTTCTTATGATGTGACAATCAATCTCAATGTGTTTCATCCGTTCATGGAAAACATCATTGCGAGCTATATGAATAGCTAATTGATTGTCACAATATAAGAGGACAGCTTGAGAATGACTGACCTGAAGATCTTGAAGGACGTAATGTATCCACTGCAATTCACAAGTCACCATAACAAGTTCCCTATATTCCGCTTCTACAGAAGAATGCGAAACAGTGAACTGTTTCTTGGATTTCCAGGAAATCACAGCATCTCCAAGGAATACACAAAATCTTATAACTGACTTCCTTGTCAAATGACATCTTGCCAAATCAGAGTCAGAACAGGATCGAAGTTGCAAGGTATTATTTGAAGGGAAAAACAAGCCTTGTCCTGGAGAAGATTTCAGGTATCTTAAAATTCGATGAGCTCCTTTCATATGTTCTTCTGTAGGATTACATAAGAATTGTGATAAATGTTGGGTGCTATGTGCAATATCAGGACACATATGAGTGAGGTACAGCAGCTTCCCTATCAAGGTTCTGTAGATAGAAGAGTCCATCAGCTTGGGAGATTGATCAGAGAATTCCATAAAGTGCAGCATGGGAGTAGATGCAGGTTTACAGCTTAGGAATTCAGACTCAGCAAGTAATTCTAAGGTATATTTCCTCTGACATATATGGATGCCATGTTGTGAACTGGCAATTTCAAAGTCAAGAAAGAATATTAACTTTTCCAAGTCTTTTATGCTGAATCTATCATTTAGATAGGATTTTATTATTTCAATCTGTTTGAGATCATTTCCTGTAATGACTAGATCATCAACATAAACTAGGATAGCTGTAAAAGATTCATTTTCATGCTTGATGAATAATGAATAATCACATTGAGATTGTGAATATCTAATTTTGTGTCAAGGCTTTAGTCAACTTGAAATTCCATTGCCTGCTTGCTTGTTTTAGACCATAGAGAGATTTTGTTAATCTACAAACCTTATTAGGAGGTATGTCTGAGCCAGGAGGTGGCTTCATGTATACTTCCTCATCTAGATGCCCATGTAGAAATGCATTGTTGATGTCTAGTTTCACAGCATGCCATCCCTTCACAGCCACAACTGAAAGCAAAATTCTGATAGTTGTAAATTTGATAACTGGAGAAAAGGTTTTAGAGTAATCTATTCCTTCCTTTTGTGTGTAATCCTTAGCCATAAGCCTTGCCTTGTATCTTTCTATACTCTCATTTGCCTTATGTTTGAGTTTGAATATCCATTTGCAACCTATTGCCTTCTTGCCTTTAGGTAAGTTTGAAATTTCCCAAATTTTGTTCTCTGAAAGAGCTCTCAGTTCATTCTGTATGGTTGTATGCCAATTCTCACTTTCAATAGGTTGCTCAAAAGAATTAGATTCTTTTTGACAATATATTTTCAGAGAAAAAACTAGATGATTAGCAGATGGATTAGGAAAGGCAAAAAGATTTTTAACTGTGTGAGGAGTATCTGGAATTTGAATGTTGCTTGAATCTTTGAGGAATGATGTATGGTCTTGCTGTGATAGAGATATGACTAGATTACAGTGATAGTCCTCTAGATGTTTAGGTATAAACCTATGTCTAGTTGATCTTCTAATCACAGGTTGTTCATTCATTTCAGGTTCTAATGGCTTAGCTGATTCATTCAAGTCATCTATTGGACTATCTAGTGACACAGAATTATCATTCTCTATGTCCTCGGGATTTTTTTTAGAAGAAGTGATCCTCTCATCAAGCAATGCATCAGAATTAGGTGCATATTTTCTTCCATTAGGCAGAATCAAGCATAAATTGTCTAAGTCAGTCTTAGGACCATTGTAGGAAAATATGTTTTCATGAAAGACAACATGATATCCTACCTGAATACTATGATTGTTGAGATATAAGACCTTATATCCTTTTGTTCCATATTCATAACCAAGTATAATGCATTTAGATGATTTAGGCATGAATTTAGTCTTATTTCTATCTAAAATTGATATGAAACATAGTTAACCAAATACTCTTAGATGTGATAAATCTAGAACTTTATTGTACAATAATTCATAAGGAATTTTGTTATTTAGGAGAGGTGTTGGAATTTTATTGATCAAGTAGACAGCATGTGAAATGGAATAGCTCTAGAATTTCAAAGGAAGCTTACTTTGAAATTGTAGAGTTTTCCCAACATTCAATTTGTGTAAGTGCTTTCTTTCCACTCTTCCATTCTATTCAGGACATTCTACACAGGAAGTTTGATGCAGAATGCCATGAGATGCATAAAACTATGAGTCCATGAACTCTTGCCCATTATCACTTCTAACAGTCTTAATTCTTTTACCAAATTGTGTTTCAATCAACTTATAGAACTGTGAAATCAAATGCCTAGTTTCAGACTTATATTTCATCAGATATATCCATGCATGCCTAGAATGATCATCAACAATGGTTGGAAAATCTGTGTCCATGCATTGATGGTAAAATTGGTCCCCAAATGTCCATATAAATTAAATCAAATGCTTCTTTAGCAATAGAGTTACTAGATGAGAAAGACAATTTTCTTTGCTTAGAGTAGTGATAGATATCACAGACATGATCTTGAGTGAAAGAAACATTTTGATTAATGGTCTTAAAAGCTGATAATCTAGCATTAGACGGATGACCAAGTCTAAAATTCCATAAATCAAAAGTTTTCCTAGGTATGTCTATTACATTGGCGAAGACATTTCAATACTACATAAATTCCTAGGAAGCATAGAATTTTCTGCCAAATTCACAAAATATAGCCATTTTCTCTGTCTAGCTGATCCAATCATACTCATTGATCTCAAGTCCTGCATAAGACACTTTGAAGAGTAGATCATAAGAACACAATTAGAGTCAGCTGTCAACTTATTTGCAGAAATAAGGTCGAAAGCAAACTCAGGAGTGCACAACACATATAGCAATATAATTTTTTTTGTCAATTCTATTGTCCCTATATGTGTTGCAGCTATGAGATGTTTGTTAGGCAGTTGTATTTTGTGATTAGAGATTGATTTTAGTGTTTTAAAAAGGGACATTGAACAACAGATGTGATATATGGCACCTGTGTCTAGTAACCAAGGAAAAACTGAATTTTGAGCATTTTTTGTTAAAAGCTTACCATTGAAAGCTTGTGAGGTTGAGGCCATGTTGCTTACAGAAAGTTGAGTCTGAGAGTATGCATGTGCATGTCTTTTCAGTGTCTCATATTCATCATTAGAGATGGAAATTGTTGATTCATTTTGCTTTGTCTTCTCTGTAGGCTCAACAGCAGACATGTTGGTTGAGGCATTTTTGGTGAATTTGAAGTTGGGACAGAATCCAATATTTCTGTAGTACTTTGCAGCAATGTGGCCTATCTTACCACAGTGACTGTATATTGGCTTTCCCTCAGTAGTCTTCTTATATGGGGGAAAAGCTTGCTTTGCTAGCTTTGCTGCGATAGTAGCTGGAAGGTTTGATTCCTCTGTATCTGCAGGTATGAGATTTTGTCTTTCAAAGTGTGAAACTGTTGCATATACCTTCTCTAGAGATGGAATAGGGTCTAGCATCATAATTGTGGATCTCGTCTAAGCATAGAAATTATTTAATCCTTTGAGAAACCTGATGATTTTGTCATTTTCATAGTAATTAGCCATGATCTTTAGAGCCTTGCACTCACATTTTATTACACATTCACACTCAGGGATTGGCCTAAGATTATCAAATTCATCCCACAGGATCCT
Organism: Rutidosis leptorrhynchoides; assembly: GCF_046630445.1. Classification (NCBI taxonomy): domain Eukaryota; kingdom Viridiplantae; phylum Streptophyta; class Magnoliopsida; order Asterales; family Asteraceae; genus Rutidosis; species Rutidosis leptorrhynchoides. Next base: position 65,460 of record NW_027266573.1, read on the forward strand.
TAATTTGGTGTAGTAGTCTGAGATGTCCATATCTCCTTGCTTCAACAGGTAGATTTCTTCTTGTATGTCTGAAATTTTTGAAAAATCTGTCTTAGAGAATCTTGCCTGCAGATCTTTCCACATTTAAAAAGTAGTATTGAACCTGGAGATGGAAGGTTGGACATAATTCATGATCTAGCAGGAAATAGTGATGTTGCATCTATCCCAATCTGAAAACGTAGAGTCTTCCTCTTGAGGTTTTTTGATTCTGCCATTTACAAAGTTGAATTTTACTTTGGGCCTAAGTACCATTGTCATAGCTCTAGACCATGTGTGATAATTGGAATTGTTTAGCAGAGGTGATACTAATGCTTGTGTTGGATTTTCATTTGGGTGAAGGTAAAAGTCAGAAGAAGGTGTTATGTTTAAATTCTGGTTTATACCAGAGAAGGTTGAAGTCTCGGTTTCAAGCATATTGTTGAATTGAAGGTGAGTTTTTTTAAAGTGAGGTCTTTTTGATTTTGAGTTCAAGTTATCTTTAAGAAACTAAGATCTTTCAATTGGCTCTAGATACCATATTGAAGCTTTAGCAGAGAGGTAATATTGTAGAGAAAGCAATCTCAGTTTTTTTGATTAACTTGAATTAATTAGTTTACATCCTATGTATTTCTATTTATACTATGCTTTACAATGTGATGACATTTATTCAAGAAAAATAAATACAAAGAGTCTAATTTAAACCATATTTGTACATTGTAATTGTAATCAAATCATGCTAAGAATGGTGAAGCCATACTTAGTTGTTGTAGTGGTTTGTGGTGTGCTGGATTAGATGGCTAGGTCATACTTGGAGTGGTAGATTGTAAGAGAAGGAAGAAGACTTTAGCTTGTGTTGCAATCAACTGATGGGACGGAAGGAGTTGACATGGGCCGGAAGAAATGAACGGTCTTGGACCGAGAAGAAAGACGAAGCCCATTCGCACAAAATGATCAAAACGCACCGTTTGGCTAGCAACGGTAACGTCTCCCAAAACACAAGACGACGTCGTTTCTTCTTCTTCTTCCAACGGTTAGAAACCAATTCAAAACAAAATCCCTAATTCCCAAATTGAACCTCATCTTCTTCCTTCTTCCGTTCTCCTTTCTATACCCAAATTTCAACAGTAAACTTTGCTAGACTCTCTTCGTTAATACCTAGGTTTGCATATTCTACTAAATACATTAGATTTATGCACATATGTCGGTCATGCATGAGCCACACTCTTTTGCACATGTTAAGTTAAATGAAAATTGGGTTAAAGCAGTGGATAATGAGTTGAATGCTTTAATTGAAAATGAAACATGGAAGTTGACTGCTTCGCGTCCCTTTCAAAATGGGTTTGTAAGCTAAAGTTTAACTTGATGGTAGCATTGATCGCTATGAGGCCCAACTAAGGTTGAAGGAATCAATTATCTTGAGTGTTTTCCTCATGTTGTAAAAAGTGTTACCATTCTCATTTCAATTGCTTTAGTTGCGGCTGTTTCATGGCCATTACTTTAATTGGACATAAATAATGCTTTTTTGCATGGGTTTCTTGATGACGGTGTTTACATTTTTCCGCTTCGTGGTTTTCTATTGCCTTAACTGAATTTGGTTTGCAAACTGAGGCATTATTTGTATGGTTTAAAACTAGCTTCTTGTTGATGGAACATAAATTTGTCTACTCAATTACTTGTCTATGGCTTTCTTCAAAGTACAAATGATGCATATCTATTTCTCTATACTTGGGATTCTGTTTTACTTATGCTCATTGCGAATGTGTACCATGTTTGAGTTACAAGGAGTTCTGAAGCTGAGATCATTGTTGTGAAAAATTTTCTCCATTGGAAGTTTACCATAAAAGATTGAGGTAATGCAAAGTGCTTTCTTGGCATTGAGATTGCTCGATATGATAGTAGCATTTATCTAAGTATAGAGAAAGATTTTCTTTATATTATACAAGATTGTTTTGTTTATCTGATTGTAAAGCTGTCGCCACACCACTGCCTCCATGTTTCATATTTCCTGCCATTGATACACCAGATTAGTTATTGAAGGCATCTTTTCTCAATATACATCATGCATGTCTTGTATCGATTAAAGAGATTTTACCAATATGAGAGATCCCAAATGCTACTTTTTCAATCCAACCACGTTTTATACCATTCGCATTCCATGACACATGATTAAGTTTGGTGACTTTCCTCATACACAAATTATTAATCCATGCCAAAGTATCCTCCCCAGTAAAAACTTCTGGCGGTCCATCATTCAACACAACTAGATTTTTTCTGAAAGCCGTTTTACTCTTTCGAAATTGATGATCTTATTCTGTTAACATCGCTACTTTGGAGCATTTAGAGGTTCACCGCTACACCATCCGTCTGGGGTGAAGCTGTCAATGCCTCACTAGAGAAAATCTCTGTCCAGCGTATGTAGAATGGCATCGTTCTTTTCCAGCATTGATTTTGATCATCAAATCCATGTCAGCGATGAGGGAATGTAGGTGCTATTTCGGGGGATTGTCGTAGAAAATATATTGTAGGTCATGGTCGGCAACCGTCTTAGAAAGCTGTGGCTCGTTATAGATGACGGTTTGAAAGTAGCCCTCTGGGACACACGAAGTTTGTGTAGTACATGAGTAATGTCCTAGAAAGATTCTTGTAACCCCAAACAATGTACTGTACGAATGAACGGGATAGAACCATCCATGCTAAGCACATGGACGAGCAACAGTGTAATCTGGTAAGGCGCGAAGTTTTGAAAAAAATTAATCACTCTATTATTTTATATATATAATATCGTTTAGATAACACATATTGTGCAAGTGGCAGAATGGTTTTTCACTTTGACTCTCTTTTTAGTGAAACGTACGGGGTTCAAATCCCAATTCTCTACTAGATCAATTATCCTTTTTTTTTCCTTTTCCAATATTCTCTCCCTTATTTTTAATATTATATATTGTCATCTTATAAATTAATAATGTCAAAATTATAAAATTTTATTAATTTAACAAGTATTAATTTATCTCGTAAATTGATATTCTTTTAATAAAATAAATTAATAATAATTGTTTTATTGAATATATATACATCTTATATCTTTCCAATATGAATATGAATATTGACATAGATATATTTGAACATTATATATATTATATATTAATCATTCATTTTAATCAAATTCATCTATTTCTATTGATAAAGTTCTAGTATCCTATAGTTATATGTACTAAAATTAACTAAGTATATAAATTTACTCAACAATTAATGTAACTACATGTACTAATATATTAACCAAGTTATTATAACCAATTTCGATTGAGAGATGGTGAATCTTCGGAAAATAAAAAATAAATGGACAATGACGGCTTACAACAATTACATTATATAATCAATCGATTGAACTATCGTATTTCAATGAATGTTAAAAATGTTTTGAACTATCCGGGAGAAAATGAAACGAGATTCGAGTTGCCTACGAATGAACAAATAATTGAGAGTGTTATGGAAACCAACAAAGACGATGATATGGAGAATGATAGTGTGGAATTAGAACGAATTTCGCGTAAAGATGCTCTTAAAGCAACAATCACTTTACATCACTTCCTTTTACAATACGAGAACTCTACACTGGATTTTCTTAATGCACTAAGAAATATTAGTGATGAGATTCAAGGTGACATTAATTTTAAAATGAAACAAGTAACAATAGATTCATATTTTTAGAAACAATTTTATTTTAATTACTACCTCTATCTCAAAATACATGATGTTTTAATTTTTGGATCAAAGTGTATTTTGAGACGGAAGTAATATGAATTATGTACAAAATATAGTGATGGATATAATGAATTATTAAATTATATATCAAATGAGACCCATATGAATTTAAATTTTTTATTATCTTATAAATTTAGCTAATTATTAATTTATCATATTGGTCCCGACTCGAGACGGAGAAAAATATTATTTTTTGGTGAGATTATTAATTTATTGAGTATTAATTTATTGAGGTTATACTGTAATTAAAATAATATTTGTATGTACATATTTTGTTAGATAATAATTATATTTAGTTCTACTTTTATCATTTATTTAGATAATATAAAAATTATTAAATAGATTTAATTATAAAAGTAGATACTTAATTTTATGAATATAATTAGTTACTAGATGGTGTTAAACTATTTGTTAAACTATTTTATTACTTATAATGAATTAACATCAATATGTTAGACTCTGTAGAATTGTTTTATATATAAAAAAAACTTAAACTCCTTATAAAACAGTACATTTTGGGGAAAGTTTTTTCTAAAAAATAAAAATTATTCAATATTAGGTTAATAATTGCTTTATTATAAAACCTTAAAAGTTTATACTTTATTAATTGTTGACTATGAGATTTTAAAAAAAAAAGTAATTTTTTTTAAAAAATGGGTCAGCCCTACCCTCCTTATAATCCTAACTTCGTCCTGACTGGGTGTGTATATATATAAATGACAATTGTTATTTTAATTTTTGACATGACAAATTAAATTAAAAGATCCATATAATTAACCAAAATCATGAACAACAATAATAATAAAAGTGAACAAAACAAACAAAAACTAACTTAGTAACTAACCAGTGAACAAGTTGAATGTTTGTAGGCAAACTTCTCTTGGGCTGAACCCAAAATATATCTTGCCTTTTCGTCTCATCAGACAGTCCTGGATCTACAATAAGAGGCATAGCCCACTTATCCCTAAAGAACAGACAAAAAATTAAACAAATAGTCATACTTGACGAACAACAAATTTGCGGTTAACAAAATAAAAATACAATAAAAAAAATTTATTCTAAATATATTTCGTTGAATTTTATTAATCACATGAATAATATAAAGAAATCGACAAGTAGTTAAAGCGATATGAACATACATACATGAGCATCGAATTAAACAAAGTAAACATACATAAACGTAAATCGAATAATAAGAAAGTTTTCAGAAAAGAGAGATGCAAATTTTCGGAGGCACGATTGGATCGCTTTCCTTAAAGCGTAATACGCCCCATACTGTACTTCGGTTTGACGGCGTTGAGCTTCCCAGGATACAACCCGAACGAACGACGATAACCAGCACGAGATTTAATCGTAGTTCAAGCGAAACTTACGATATCTAGACTCTCCAGACTTTATGAAGACACGACACATACAGAATGGATGAAGCGGCTTATTGATATAAAACCCTAATTTTCGGTATAGAAAATTATGAAGGGTTTGTCCAGTCTTTATAGCCAAAAGGGTAAAGGGATATTGTTAAAAAGATTCTCTGACTTGGAGTGCACACAAAGAAAAGCACTCATAGATAATCGGTTCGAACAAGTCGAATTTGACAGTCTTAGTATGCCTGGCCGAAATTATGGCTGGGCTAGAGCCCAAACATGTCCGAATTGGAACATAAGCAGAGTCGACCTAGGTCAATACACGATCTAGCGGCCTTATGTACGCATATGGACACTTAAAGACTTCATCTCTACATGCAAGTCAAGTGACCCATTATATTGAGAATCTATATATAAACACAATTATTGTTGTGTAAATGAGCAATGTGGGATAATAAACAAAGTGCTTATTATCTTAACAAAATGCTCCAACTTCTCAACATAATCTTCATCTACAAACGAAAAATTACGCATCAACACCTAATTTCAAAATATTCGAATACCAAAATCCATAAAAAATCTGATCAAACTATAATTGACCGGACCAATATATCAATTTCTCCAACAAAATTAAGAAGAATGCTTGCGCTAGGGACGGAGTTAGGGGCTACTCAAGTTTTTAAAAACCAATATATATGTGCGACAGAGGCATTAAAAGATGTAGTGGCGTAGTGGTAATCCTATTCAAAGTTTAATTAAGCAGGTCTTGAGGTTGAATTCTGTGTTATACGCTTCTCTTTTTTTTTTTAATTAAATAAATTTTAATAATTAATTATATTATATATTTTATGTGATGAATATTTGTCGGCCCTATCCATAGGCTTTTCCTAGTTTCGTTCCTGGCTTGCGCCTTCCGATCTAGGTTGCTAGTGTGCTCGATGAAATTCAGGTCTCGATTTAACGTTGAGAATGTGTGGAGAAGATCTGCAATTTCAAACTTGATGAAAATTTTTCATGCATGATCAGTTAATTCAGAAATTTGAAGTATATATGTACACTTATCGTCTTGAGTAACTAGTGGATAATCCGAAGCACTGAGATTAATAAACCAATACCAATCTGCTTTCTTCGTGAGAAGAATGGCACATTCTCGAAGAGTATTAGCCACCATTCTGGGACCTCGATATGTTACAATATTTGCCTTGATGAGTCCGGCTTGACCCTTAGCCCAAAAACGAGATCGTCTTGAGGCTCAAAAAATAAAAGTAACAGGGATGGCCATGAAAATCATTCCGTCAAAGATGAATAGTTGGATTTTCTCTCAAAAGATCACTTACTTTCATAGAAGCTCTTGCTTCATGCAAGCAAGGGGGAAATGATAGGAAAACTCTCTAGCTGCCCGGAAGAATGTTTCTCACGAGGGACGCTTGTTCGTAACATTCGCAGAATCCCCAAATTAAAGCATGTTAGCTCCGTTTTATGGGCCACACACATGAAAGCTATTCTTAATAGATGACTAGAGATAATATTCTTCCTATTATTACAGGACACTCTCATATGTAAACAAATATAGTAAACCATAATCACAACATAAACTCAAAAGCTATCTCTCAAATGCATATATGCACAAAAACCATATTCTCTTCGGGATCTTACATCAGAGCAACGCGCCCTATCTACGATCTTAAGGTGAACCTTGCAGGTCACTACATATGTTAGACCCCCATGATATCCGGTTTACGGTGTAGCTAGAGAAAATATTTTCCATATTTTTCAATCTTGCCCTTGGATTTCTCGAGTCTGGGCTGGCTGGATTGTAATACGCAAGCATTGGGTTAATGAATATTTGATTGATACTTGTGTTTGTCTAATTTATTGGATAATGACAATTGGAAATTGTTTAACGTTTGATGACCTATCAGGCATTAAATTGAAAAATATACGCGATTGCTAGAATACAGTAAGTATTTTTATTTCTTAACGATCAAAAGCGAATATTATTCACTTATCTCAATTGGTTACAAAAATACTGTGCAATATTAATGCTCTATCAGCCGAAGAAACAGTTGTAAAACAAAAACGCTCTCTAATTGGATCTGAGACTTCAATACTCTATTATGCAATGCCTCATTTACAAAATTTTAAGTCCTCATTTAGACTTAAAATAAAATAAAATAATAAATCCTCATTTACCGCTGCAAGTCGTATGAAGTAAGTTATGGCCGGCCAAGGGGTAAAGAAAGCTAGCTATGTATACTTAGGTAGTAGATGAAAAACATTGAATCGGAGGAGAAAAGAGGTTTCCAATTCATTACGGTGATCATACTAAAATCAGAGAAACCAACCCACCAACCACTAATCTATTCTATTCTACTATTCTACTCCAGATTGATAGGTTAATTATTATAAAATAACATCATATTCAAATATATTTATATTTTTATATATATGATAACTAGGGTAAGGCTCGCGACAAAGTCGCGAGCTTATCTATGTAATAAGTGAATCTTCCATAATCGGACTCGTTTGTTTTGCTATCACGTGATTTATGCAATCGTTTGGATCATATATATATATATTTGATGGAATATCAAATATTGGTAAGATACAAAGTTAAGTAACATGTACCATTGATGGTCTAAAATATGACATTCGACTGACGATGTTGCTTAATGGATGCTAGTATGGGACTCCCGCTGCTTGTGCTTGTAGCCTCGTCTGATAAACATATCATTAGCATTAGATGAATTTTACATCTCAAAAATTGAGAAATGGCATGTTACTTGATTTCAATTCAACCGAAAATCATTTCTCTATTCCGCTATCATATGAACTGAATATCCCTTTCTATCACTGATACATCACTCGCATTGGGGGAAGCCCGATCAGTGATTAAAAATGATAATGAAAGCATAGAAGAAGACATCAAACTATCAGTGTAGTTCTTCATCCTCTGAAAAATAGCTCTGCTGGTCAGCACTGCACTAATAATGACACTCAGTCCGGGCTCCGTAAGAACAATGTCGGAAGCACTTTGGGCAGCATCCGTAGCATCGGCAACAACGATACCGATATCTGCTTTCTTCAAAGCCGGGGCATCATTCACTCCATCTCCTGTCATTGCACAAATGTGCTTTCTCTCTTGCAACTTCTTCACAATTTCGTATTTGTGCTCTACAGAGTGAACAAAAAATAGAAATCAGTTATACGAATAAAGGAACAGGAAAAAAAAGGTTAAGAATATCAAAAATCAGAATTATCATTTATGTAAGAAATAATATCTGCTCCATGCAGTTATTAGGATCATTCACATTTTTAAAATTTATACATAGTATAATGCATTGATTAGCTAGAAGCCTACATTATCTATATACATTTTTCTAGTCACCTGCAAGTTTCCCATTTATAAAAGCATGAAAGGCATGTCCAAGTGACTCCACATGAATAACTGTTGGCTTCTACAGGTTGTCGAAATGAACTGGTGCATGAGGTAGAGCCTTCATTTATATCACTACTACCAACCTTTCCTGAGCATATTGAGCAGGCACCCGCCTTGAACGTGTTGGCCTTTCAATTATAGGTGCAGGCAAACATTCGGTGCGTAAAAGTGTTGGCTGTTGTATGTTCCTTTTCCTCCTCTGAATTGAGTGACATTGTTCATCAGGTGTATTAGAACGCAGTGTTGGCAACCCTGCAAAATGATGCAAAATCAACAATTATAAGAAACCTCTAATACCAACCTTTCCTTAATGAATATATGTTGAAGTTTCAACAGTTATTCCATAAGTTGTTTAAAAAAGGAAAGAAATAACTTTTGTACTATTAAAGACCAGATAATATACACAGGCATCAATACATACATTGAGAAGGGGCCATGATGATTATTTTAAACTATAAAAATTGATGTATAGCGAATGTTTTGATATTGTAATCTGCTGCATAATAGTGTAAGAGAAGATATTTTTTTAAAAAAAAAATTGGCAGCCACACCTGATCTCAGGAAAAATGGTAGACATTTTTATATTGTAATCTGTGAGAATATCGAAAAACCAATTTATTTCCTGCATATAAGACATAAAAATCGAAGATCAGAAAATGAAATTCGTAGCAATAAAGACGTAATGCAAAATTAGAAGAAGATAAACAATAAACACAAAGGTGAGGTGGAAAACACCATCTCGGAAGGTGGTGCTGACCACTTGATTAAGTTAGGATGAGATTTGAGTATTTTCAGACAACTTCATGTGCAATATATTATTTGAGACAACTTCATGTTCATAATCTAAGGTTCTGTTGTATACTACTATTAGTTCTATGCTAAATCGAATGCATAGTTTATGATGGTAGAATTGAAAAACCCCAAATACTATTTTAGCGAAATATCTTACACTATTTTAGAGCAATCATAAAAGCATTTTCACTATAGCAGCTTTGGACCGTAATTAAAAAAACTTAAAGATTGCCGACTGGCGAGTAGACTAAGTGTCTAGGACATGCTTGAGACAAATTTAGTTATATTTTTCTCGATTATCAACAAAAACAGGGTATTTTATCGGATATTAAATCTCCATGACTTTCTCTTAACCACATTTTTTACAATGGCAAATTGTGATATCCAGCTAAGGCAACAAAACAGTGAAGTCAGTTCCAATTCACTTGAAGAACTACAACAGAAGTGATGAACCCAAAAGCATATTCACCTATGCGTGGATGCCTAATAATGGCCACTTCCTTAAAGGCCTGAGTGTTTTGATATGAAATGATAAGCCATAAACAATGAAACTTGCCTTTTAAGAGCACCTCCAAATCAAAATAAAGGGAGATTAAAATTTAAGCAACGCAAACCTGGTGATATGGCAGCACTAATCTGCTTGGAGGCACTGTAAATATGTCGAACAAATGGCATCCGTTTAATGAACCACTCGCTAAGACCCAGAACAGATGCTCCCAGCCATGATGACATAAACACGCCGACCAGAAATAACAGATTGAGTGCACAATGAGGACCCTCATTCTAGTTTCTGAAGACCCCAAATGCATATATTATTTTATTTCCAAAAGCCCATAGAATGATGAAAAAAACCCGAAGAAATGTTTTTTCGCTTACTTTTTGCACAAGCTTTTTTTTTTTGAAGATATGATGAGTTTTTCCTCTCTCAACTTAATATTTCTCAAAGCAAAAATACTATTTAGATGATTGCCAAGTACAGAAGTTCACACACTCTTGATAACGCTGAGCTAAGACTTACAATGGAGACATGATTTTCACATTAAGGAATATCCTAAGGCAATACCTTAAATGAACCAAATGTCATACCCTGCTTCCTGTTTGTTAACTGTGCCATCATGAGTTTGTCGTAAGCCTTTTTAAGCTGAAACAATACAGCCAGAAGAACCATCGGAAGTGAGAAAACTTAAAATTTGACGTTCAATGATTGCATATTCATACTCATTTATTGCAAAAATATAATACATTTTGATAGAAGACCTCTTAATGGAAGGCATTCTTTAGAAGTCGGCACATGAGTATGCTGAGAGAGCAAGCGCGACTTAGTTTTACCTTGGCAGCAGTTGCTTCATCACCATTTCTGTCAGCCTCCTTGCGCATCCTTGAATATTTAGCCTTGACTTTATCAAAGCCCTCAATTGGGCTTACACCAAGAACCTGAAATAAGCCTTTTTTTAGTAATTGATCCAATACTGACTTCAGAACCTATCCTGAAAATTGGATGATTTCACACATTACCTCATAGGATTTAATTCACCATCAGAATTTCTCTAACCTTCCTCGCAAATCTTCAGTCGCTTTAGCTTTGGTTGAGAAAAAAGCATTCATGTATTCCTCCATATTTTTCACTCAAACATTCACATCAACGAAAACACCACCTTATAGGATTCTTGCTAGCTTCTAGTGTTGTTGCTTCAGTGCTGCCTTTAGAATAGCCAAACACACGAAACAAATTGCTAGAATCATAGAAACACTTTTATCAGATGTTTAGGATAATGCATCATCTAAAAATTGGATTAGAAGACAATAACTATACAAGATGAAGACCTGCAGGAACCAGTTGCGACTCGCTTGCCATCTCCACTCAAACAACACTCAAACTTATCGAAGATAGAATCATTCTCATATAAATCACATAGCTGT
>NW_027266574.1:0-76545 GCF_046630445.1 Rutidosis leptorrhynchoides
GGATTCCCTGTAGCTGTTGGGATATGATTTGGTATCTAGTGATCTTGCCAAATATTAACTTCTTCTCCCTTTCCGATCCTCCAAATACCTTTTACAATTAATATTTCTCGACCTTCAATGATGCTACGCCAAGTAAAAGAGGGATTTCGACATATTGAAGATTCAAGAAAGTTGCCTGATGGATAGTATTTGGACTTTAAGGACATGGCCAGGAGACTTGACAGATTTCGGAGAAGCCTCCATCCTTATTTTGCCAACATTGCCAGATTAAAACTGTGTAGATGCCAGAAGCCGAGACCACCAAACCTCTTGCTAAGGTTCATAACATTCCAATTAACCTATCTTATTTTCCGTAAACCTCCCCACCAGAATCTTCTTATGCGTTTTTCAATATCTTTGTTGATCTTTTTGGGCAATAGGAAGCATGACATTACATCAGTCAGTATTGCCTTGAATAGCCGACTTTATGAGAACGTCTCTTCCTGGTTTAGAGAGGAAACGTGAGCTCCAATTATGCATCTTCTTCCAAGCTTTATCCACTTGACCTTTGAAGACGTTAATCTTTGCTTGTCTTAAAATAAGAAGCATACCTAAATAAACATCATTGTGCAAGGTTTCATGTGCCCCATATATATTCATAATTATGGCTCTTTGGGATCTAGGGGTATTCTTACTAAAAAAAATACTGGATTTATCAAAATTGATAAGCTCTCCAAAACTCTTTTCGTAAGAATTGAAGAAAGCTTTCAATGCTTTAGTTTCTTGGATATTTTCTTTCCCAAATCGAATCGTCTGCAAGAGTAGGTGCATCATAAGAGTGGCTCCTCTACATACACCTACCCCTATAAACGATCCGTTTTCCTGGGCAATATTTAACAATCCTGATAATTCCTCTGCACAAAATAGGAATAAGAAAGAAGACAGGGGATCTCCTTATCTTATTCCCCGTCCTGGGAAGAAAGAAGATCCCCTTTGACCATTAATTATTACTGAAAAAGTGACAGAGAATATACAGGTCATGACCATTTTGATCCATTCACAGCTAAATCCTAATGCAAGCATGATATATTCTAAGAATTTCCATTCTACTCTATCAAATGCTTTGGATAAATCCGTCTTTAAAGCAAAGTAGCATTCTTTACCTACACTTTTTTCATTCGGTGTAGTATTCTAAAGGCCAACAAAATATTGTCGGAGATGGATCTCTCTGCAAGAAAGACAGACTGAGAAGATGAGATTAAATTTGGTACAACCCTTTTGAACCTGATAGCTAGAAACTTTATGCTATTTTATATAGTGTGTTACAAAGGTTTATAAGGCGAAAATTGGAAAAACTTGTTGATTGTTTTTTCTTAGGTATAAGAACAATAAGGGTATGGTAAAAATCTTCAGGAATTACTTGACCCTTAAGAAAATCAGAGACTGTCAGAGTGACTTCATTTTAAAGAAAATCCCAAAATTTCAAGAAAAATCCAGAGGTATACCCGTCGGGCCCTGAGGATTTATCAGGATGTAATGATTTTAACACTTCATAAACCTCTTCCGAGTACACAGGTTTTAGAAGTGCTATGTTATCATCCTCGGAAACTTTGTTCGGGAAAGAATTCTCAAAGTTAGAGAAGTTTAAAGGATTACTTGATTTAAATATTGACTTGAAGTATTCTGCCAGCTGCCTCGTGAATTAATCCTTGAGTCGTACACCAGTTTCCCGATGCATTGAATATCCCGAAATCTCGGTTCTCTTCTTTCGGTGAGAGGCAAAGGATTGGAAAAAATTGGTATTCTTATCCCCATCCTTAAGCCAACTGCATTTGGCTCTCTATCTCCAGAAATCCTCCTCACGTTTACAGATAACTCTAATTTCATCCTTCAGTTCTTTGATTTGGGGAAGCAAAGAATGTGCGTATGGTCCATCCTGCAACTTGCTGATGTTTGCTGTAATGACTGCTATTTGAGCAGCGAAGTTTGATGGGTGTTGAAGTCTCCATTCTACTAGATGTTCTTTGACTATCTCTAGCTTTTGCCAGCATGAGTTGAGACTAGGGGAACTTGGACCAGATTCCCATCACTTAGCCACTAGTTCTCGATAATCAGCAAGAGATGACCAGTAGTTCTCATATCTCAACATTCTTGAACGATGGAAATAAGGAGCTCCATCGAGAAATACCTGGATGGGTAAATGGTCAGAGGCAAATTCAGACACATGAAAGGTGATTGCGTTCTGAAACATCTGAGCCCAATTTTTATCCGTCATTGCTTTGTTTAACCGAGCTTCAATGTGATGGTTAGTCCACGAGAAGGGGTATCCTCTGAAAGGGATATCTACTAATCCTGTGACAGCAAGTGCTTCCCTGAATCTTTGAATTTCACTCCAAGCTCTATCATTGCCTCCAATATGTTCTGAATTATCCATTACTTGGTTGTAGTCTCTAAAGCAAAGTCATGATAGATTTGAATTAGGAGCTAATTCTTTAAGTAGCTCACTGATTTTTCGTTTATTTATGGTTTATGGCCATCCATACAAGCCAGTCAGCCTCCACGATCCTTCAATTATAATGTCTATGTGATGCTTAAAGATTGAGAGGAGTTTCACTTCTAGTTATGCTTCCCATATTAAGGCCAATCCGCCTCCCCTGCCTACAGTTTCATAGTCTACCGAAAAGCAATTTGTGAAGTTGAGACGATTTTTTATGCGTTCTATTTCGGTTGAGTTCCTTCTTGTCTAGGAAAGGAACATCAAGCGAGGTAATAATCTTCTCTACAGCTTACAGAGAGCATAAACTGTAAGGGCATTACCCAATCCCCTACAGTTCCATGCTAAGAGACTCATTGAGAGTGGCGGGGATGAACCGCCTGTCCATCCTCTACCAATCGAGCTGAAGTTTGTCTGATCGTCGATTCTTTTTCGGACGATAAATCTCCTCTTTTCCTCTTCATTCCAATTTGAGAGAGAATGGTTGCTGGACTAGGAACTAAATTTCCGTTTGGTTTGTTTTGCTGAGTCAAGTCTGGGTTGTTGTGTGTATTCGGGTTGCTTTGGGATCCAACTTGTTTGGGGGATGGTGTATTTATTTTTGTTTTTGAATTCTTTGGTGTAGGCTTCAACGATGGAGATGAGGTATTTATGTTGGGCTTTGAGTTTTTGGGATCGATTATTTTTTGTTTGGGTTGGGAAATAGTGATCGATGGATTGGGCATCAAAGAGGGAGAGGTTGAGTTTGTTATGGGCTTAAGAATTGGTGGGTTAGGAGAATTAGGCTTCAGAGACGTCGGTACAGTATTAGGCTTTGAAGACATTCCAGTTACTTGATTTAATTGAAACATCGGTTCAGAGATTAAACTTGATTGAGCCGGTCCAACCGAAGGTTCAGTTTGGTCTGAGACAGCTACTACAGTAGAGGAGGAAGGGAAAGAGAGTTTTTTAGGTCTGACGCCCCTATTTTTTGAGATATACAACTCTGATTGAACTTGCTTTTGGCGAGATTTGCCAGAACTATTTCCAAGATGATTAACGTTCCCTTTCCCTTTGATATCTGCTGGATAATTCTTGTGCCCACTGGTTCCTGGATTGTCTCTTTTTTCTTGTTTTTGAATTTCAAATTACCAGCATCATCTCTAAGCCAAGCACCAAACTGAGCGGGGCCGTTTGGCAGAGGAAGACGACATTCCATTCTAGGTGAGTTATTACCCCACATCTGTAGTAGAAGTCAGATAGAGGCTCATCTTTGAAGGAGACCCATGACTCGTGATTCCCGATTTCTATCCAGGTTCCTCACATGAGAGGGGTGTAAATGTAGATTTGTACTCTAATCTTGATGTAAGTCTCTTTGATAATAATTTCGTTGTCTGATCCATTGTCTTTAAAAGACCCACTAGCTTTTCCTATCTCTCTCCCGAAATGTTTCTTAAGACCTCCAAATGGTAATTGATGAATTTCGACCCAAAAAGCTTGGGAGTTGAAGGGAGTGTCTTCTGTCTTGAGATGTGGGATGGCCTTTTGCAGGGAAAGAAGACTTTTGTCGAAGTTCCAAGGGCCAGGCGAATAAATCAGGTCTCTGTCTTTCTCATCTTCAAATTTAATAGAGTACAGATTGGTAGAGATCTCACTGATGGAGTATTTCTTCTATGTTTTCCAGAAATTTTTGAAAGCCTCGGAGAGGAAGGTTGCTGGATACTACTTGCTACTAAAGAGTTTCCCAAATAGGCAGAATCCAGATTCATGATCTTTATTTAGACAAGAGCTATTGAATACCAATTTTTTCGTTTTTATTTTTTTTGGAAGAGGGGTTGGTGGGAACGGTTGCCATTAATATAACTTTTGACGGAGATAAATGCAATATGGTAGTTGGGGGATATTAAAGCAGATGGAAAAACTCAATAGTTGAATTGTTAACTGGTATGAGTATAGATTGTTTTGCTGTTATTTTGTAATAGGAAGATGATAACTTAGGGAGAGGTTTTAGATCGAGAGTCATTTTTTTTTCCTATATACAGTAAGTACTAGGTGAGGTGACGGAGTTAAGTATTTGGTTGATTAAACTTAAAACAATATGACTAATGACTAGGAAGAAATGTGACTAACCATTTGATGCCATCAACCTCAAAACTTCCCGATTTTATTTTTTCCCATTTTGATTCAACCAACGTTGAGTAGGGCTTGATTTTCCATACAAAGTGTGATGGAGGTTGGATACTTGTTGTTCTTATTATTCTTAAATAGTCAGTAGAGCCGTTTGTTGGACAGAAAAACTCATACCTTCAAAAATTAATAATTTAAATATATATCATATAAAAAATTATATAATAATTATTTTTTAAAATATTATTAAATCTATATAAATATTATATTCAAAGATAATTATTTTAACTTTATAGCAGTTATAATTATTTTGATTTGATTTCAAAATCTACAATCCTATTAAATTTAAAGTTTATTTTGTTTTTAAAATTAATAAACATAGCAAAACGTAAAAGTTATATATCAAGATTGATTTCATAGTAAAATTAATAATTGCATTTAATCATTCCTATTGTTTGAAAAATAACATATGTTCGTTTTAATTAAGAATAGAATAAAAAATATAACAGGTTTTTACGATGAATAATAGTTTAATAAAAAAATTAGAAAAAAATAATACTAACTCCGTCCCAAAATAGATGCAAATTTTTCAATGCAAATTGTATTGAAAAATTTGCATCTATTTTGGGACGGAGGTAGTATATATATTAGAAACTAAATTAGAAATAATTTTTTTAATAATATGCGCGTTTGAATAGGAAAAATAAGAAGATGTGCCCATTTTAATTAGGAGTAGAAAAAAAATATATGAATTTTATTATGAATAATTTTTTAAATAATAGATAGGAAATTGATTAGGATTAAAATTATTATATTTGTTTTTATTATAAAAAATTAGTTGGTAGAATTTTATTATGAATCATTATGTTTTTATTGTATTTTGCTTTCCTAATTAGAATAAGAAAAAAAATGATATTGATTTAAAATTATAACTTGCTTTCTAATTAAACTTAAAATTCTTAAATATATATCAAATTATTATTCGTTAATAAAACGCCACGTGTCGGATGTTGATTTGACAATAAAATTTACAATTAAATTACAATTAGAACAAATTAAAATAATCTCTCAATTATCTATATAAAATTCAAGAAAAAGAGAAATTAATCAGATTCAGAGAGAATCAAGTAAGCAATTATTTAATGCATAAAGGCCCATTGATTTCGTCGGTGAATGGAGATGGGTGACTACAACAGTCTCCGTTAAGCAAGTGCATGTCGACTTTGAGATTCTTTCTGTGTCTAAGGCTCTAAGAACTCTAATTATATTATACTAGTTGTTGGACGGATTTATTATCCGTAATAAATAGTTGATTATCAGATTATGTATTACAAAAGTTATAATAATAATATCTATATAAATAGGTTGTTATAAAAAAAAACTTATAAATATTATATTTATATTTAATTTGTAATTTGAATAATAAAAAATTATTCCTATCATCAATATATAAGAAGATAATATTAGATGATAACGGAAGTAAGAGCATCCGCACTGTAGGTCTCGATTTTGAGTCTCGATTTCGTACATGTAAACGACACGTAGTTAAAGGGAGAAAAATTGGGATTTGTCAAAAATGTACTTCATTATATAATTCCAATAATGAAGTCCCAATTTTTATTATAATATAAATATTAAAAATGATGATTGATTTATAAATGTAATTTTATTTTTTTATTGGTTTTAAAGTGAGGTTGGGAACGAAAAGAAAAGTTTCTCTTTAAAAGAACTGAGAGAAAAATTTTGTAATAATTACTGACACATATAACATCATACAAACATTAAAAGACAGAAACTGATTTCAATTTAATTATTGAGACCAACTCTAAGTACTCTTTTGTGAAATACTAGAACATCATGTTTTTTCTTTTTTCTTTTTAAAAAAAAAAAAAAACATCATGTAAGGGAGTAATTGCACTTTAATGGATTAGTAATACACATCAATTCATGGTATATGTGCATGATCGTTCAATCTTCTAATTTTGTTTGGTGGGATTATTGGGGGATGGCTTTAAGGGACTATGTGTGGTTGTTAAGCATAAATCTTCATACATTTCAGGCAGTCGTATTCTTTCTTATACGAACTGAATTCAGTATTCAATACAGATAGATAAGTATTGCCGACTCCTAGAATCGAAAGCCCATATTAAACACATAATAAAGGTTGATCACATCGAAAGCCGACTCTAGGTACTTCATAGAAGTGTGATATGTGTCAAAGTTTTCTCACAATAGATATTACTATCCCATATATAAATAATAATGTTTTTTAAATTTTTTTTTTAATTTTTAAATAGATGACGTTTTTAGACTATCAATATATTTTTTATAATTTTACTCTTCAATTCATTTCTTCCCACAAATAAAAAATAATTTAATAGTGAGAAAGAAAGGATAAAATCATAAAATATGAATGATTTATATATTGAAATCGATGATATTGATATATGTAAAAAGTTTAAAAATGACATTTATTTAAATATAAAGATAATACTTTATATATTGTATTGACAGTTAAAGGTATAGATGGATAAATAAATAAATGGATAGATATTGACTAGTATTTTAATTTTATAATCTGAAATTCGAAATAAATAACATTTTTTTTTAAAGGTGAAATAAATAACATTGATCCTAAATAAAATGACTTTTACATACATATTTAAATAGAGAGCTTTTAAAATACTAGGCATAACAGTAACAAAATCAAAACGACAATTATTTTTTTTTTCTTTTAAATTCAAACGACAATTAATAACTCACCATATCGATGCATTAAAGTACTATCTTCATTTTATAATAATTGATGTTTTGGATTTTAATGACATGTATAAATAATTAGGTATATTAAGGATAATTTTATAAAAAAAAAAAAGAGTTCAAGATTGTCCAAATTGATGAAAACAACATGCATAACTTAAGAAATGTTTTATTTTTACATATGCCATTAAAATTCAAAATATCAATTATTGTGAAAGGGAGGAAATACTGTTTTAAAACAAATTCATCACAACCCAACCCGTACATAAAAAAGTGGAGTATATAACTGTCATCTTACTTTCAGTAATTATATTAAGATATAATCATCACAGCCCAGTATATAAAACTGTAAAATTGTATTAGAATCATCACAGCCCATGCAGGTTCAACTTGGAGAATTGGAAATGGACAGGATTGTTGGAGTAGGTCATCTCAAGGGGCTCGAGATCATTGAAGCACAGACTGCAGCTGAGAAGAAAGAAAAGAAAGACTTGAAGGCCAGAGTTAACTTCCAGCAGAAGAAACAAGCCGTGAAGAAGAAGCAGTCTACTGCTGCAGCACCTGTTTTTGACAATTCACTTGTGGAAAGCTTCTACAAGATGCTGGTCGAGTTTTCGAAGAGGATTGAAGCAAAACAGTGCACTGGAAAGTCGAGCAGTGTTGAAGAAAGGTGTTACTGCAGGAAGGATGAAACTGCACACTGTCCAGAACAGAAGGACTCAGCAGTACCTGCAGCAAAGCTTGAGGACTCGGGTGGAGTTTCAAAGAAGCTGTCGACGGAAATTCTTGCAAACGATCTGCGGACCGGCCGGAGCAAAGTCGAAGGCCATGGTACATACGAAAACACTCAGGAAGATGTCGCCTACACTACTTCTAAGAGCAATTGTCCAGCAATTCCCTAAATCGAAAAGCCCCAATTCGGTTAGGGTTCTATCTTTAATTTCCAGTCCAAGTCGTTAATTTCTGTAGTTTTCAATAAATTAGTTAAGTGGGTAGCTTCGTCTTGATGAAACGAAGAAGTTGGTATGCTCAATTTTGTCTGGGATGGCCTAGAAGTCATAATGTGAGTTCGAGTTGTTCTGTGAAGAACGAAAATCAAGCATTGTCAGTTGAAGGCACGGCAGCTGTGTTTGTCGACGGAAAAATGTCGAGAATACTCCATTGAAGGAAACTGAAGGTTCAGATTGAAGTTCTAAGAAGATCGCAAAATGGGTCTGTAAGCTAGAGAAAGCTTGGCCGTCAAGCAAACGGCGAAATTCAAATTTTAGTGTAGTTTTAATTCAAGTCAAAGTTAAAAGAAGTTGTTAGAAGTAGGAAGATGAAGTTAAGAAGAAGATTCAGTCGTGATCAAGCTCAGAACGAAAGTCAACCCGAAAGTCAACAAAAATGGCGTCTTTTCGCAAGGAAGAAGATGAAGTACAGTCAGCTTGTTTTTACTGTTACAGTGTGGGATTTGCACGAAAACGCGTTGAGGACAAGTCGTAGGTGTATTTCAGTTACATAGGGAGCAGGAAAAACGAATTGTAGGGAGAATACCACTTTTAGTTTTACTTTATGGTTTCTGGTTTTTGCAAATTCCAGGCTGTTTTGTTTTTCCATTTCGTGTAGGAGTCGAGCATGTTCACTCCTATATATATAGTGTCATTTTGTTAGATTAAAAGTTAAGAGAGAAAAGAAGCAAAAGGAAGGAGAAAACAAGTTATTTGTGCGTTCAATACAAAAACTAAATTGATTGAAATCGCCATTTTTCTTCACTGTTCTTCTTCGTTTTTCTTCATTTTTCCTTCATTTTTACAGTTTTATAAAACCTTGGTTGCATTGGTGAGAGAAGCCATAGAATACCCAAACCAAAATTAGTTTTCTTAAGATCCAAACAAGTTAGATACCAAAATCAAGCCTTTAGATTTAAGTTTTAGCATCAAATCAAATCACAAATGGATATGATTACTATTCTGTTTTTGTTCAAGTTTTCTTAATCTTCATTTTCTTTGTTTCACTTTTCTGAATTGTTACTGTTTCCGTTGCTGTGCTCTTCATCCTGTGAGCGCAGGTTCATTTTCAGCTGAGCTGTGATTGGCAGTGTCCTCGTCCTGTGGTCACGGTCTCAAAGCCATTCTATTGTGCTAGCGGAATCTGTTGGCACAGTAAGGCTCCATCAGTGGTATCTAGAGCTTCGGGTGACGGTCTTGGAGAGAAGTCAGTAAGCGATGAATACAGAAGGTAATAATTATGGGGTTTTTAAATTTGCTGGGGAAGACTATGATTTATGGTCTGTGATAGTTAGAGAAGCTGTTGATGATTTAGGATGGACTGAAGTTGTGTTAAATGGTTTAGGAGATTTACCAGTTGGGGTTAGATTGGAGGATTTAGGCGAAAATGATAGGAGAAGAAGGGAGCAGCTGTTAGAGAAAGATAGGAAAGCCAAGGCGTGGCTGAGAAGTTGGGTAGAAAGGGTAGTATTGAGGAAGATAATAGGCTGTGTGAGTGCTAATGAAATCTGGGAGTTATTGAAATTAGAATATGAAGGGAGCGATTTAACCAGAAAAATTAAAAGAAGAAGGTGGAGAAGATGCTTAGGGAGTTCAAGATAAGAGATGAAGAATCTGTAGTGGAGGCTAGGTCTAGGTACATGGAGATTTTGCAGAAGATGAAAACATACAGTGTGGCTGTTAGTAAGGAGGAGCAGGTAGATAGGCTGTTAGAGGATATGCCGTTGAGGTTTGAGGCTGTGGTAGCACCATTAAACAGGGAGTTTCAGAAAGATCCTTGTTCAGTTAGTCTAGAGGAGGTGTTTAATGCCCTGGAGATCCACGAAAACAGATATGGTGTTAAGGAGGAGAAGGAGGAAGTAGTTGCTGCCTTTAGAGGAGAAAGATTTAAATATCAGCAAATTCCACCTTTGAATCAGGTTCTGGAAGGTGTGGAAGCAGGTACAAACAGCACACAGGCTGGAAATCAAGCACAGGTGCAAACAGTGCAGTCACAGGGCAATACAGGACAGTATATGTGTCAGCCACTGCCTCAGCAACAGTTTATGCCTCAGAACCAGCAGATGCAGAATCAGGCCTATCAGGTTGCACCCTATGTGCAGAAGTCACAGTTCCACAACCAGCAGCAGGGAATGTCTCAGAACCAGCAAGGATTTCAGCCCTGGAGATCAAGAAACAATGGTGGCAGGGGATTCAACAGCCAGACAGCAAGGAATCCAAACTGGGGCAATTTTCCAGTATGCAAGCACTGCAGGAAGAACAATCACCCTGAAGCAGGATGTTTCTGGCATGAGGCAGCCATCTGCAACTACTGCAGGAAGAAAGGGCATGTAGACATTGTGTGCTACAACAGGTGGTGTGATGACCAGCAGAATCCTATGAGCAGAGGATATGGAAAAATCCCACCTGTGCATCCTATGCTGAGACAGAACAGCAACAGCTATCAACACCCAAGCCAGAATGCAAATTTCACCCCCTTGGGAGCTTCTCAGAATCAATCTGCAGTACAACAACAGTACCAGGCAAACTATGCCTCTGGAGATCAGTGGCAGGGATCTGGAAGTTACCTGTGTGCACAGCCTACTGTGAACTACAATCAGATGCCTCAAATTGCTTACCATCAGCAGAATCAGCTCAGCCCAGGATTTGCATCAGTTGCTGCTTCAACACAGTCTGTCAACTCTCATTCAGTGAGTTCTCCAGTGCAGAATCACAACAGCTCACAGTCTGGACAGTGTTCTGTTAACACAGGAGGTGTGAACACAGGAGGAGCAGAAGAAAGTGCCTTCACAATAGAGGTATGTTTTGCTGTCAGAAAAGATGAAAAAGATAATGTGTGGATTGTAGACAGTGGCTGCTCTAATCACATGACTAGGAATGCTGAAGTTTTTGTTGAAAAATGTTGTGGAGGTGTAGATGCAGTTGTTAGGTTTGGAAATGGTGAAACAGTAGCTGTTGAAGGCAAAGGTGTAGTAGAATTAGAGACAAAATCTGGAAAATCAGTATTGGAGGATGTCTACTTTATCCTAGAGTTGGATCAAAATTTAATTAGTATAGGGCAGCTGTTGGAGAAGAGGTATGCTGTTTACTTTGAAGATGAGGAGTGTCTAATTTTCAATGAACAGAAGGTGCTGGTACACAGAATTCCACAGGTGAACAGAATGTTCAAGCTAAGAATAGAAGATGTTGAAGGAGCTTTCTATACTGCTACACTGTCTGAAACAACAAAGCTGTGGCATATGAGGTTAGGTCATTCAAACCTGGATAACATAATTGCAATGCAGAGAAAAGAAGTTGTGAAAGGGCTGCCTAAGCTGTGTGCAAAGATGAAATATGTGTGTGAGCCCTGTGCCAAGAGCAAAAGCCACAGGTCCAGTTTTCCTTCAAGTCAGTGGAAGACAACTGAGAAGCTGCAACTAGTGCACACAGATGTCTGTGGGCCAATTGAAGTGGAGTCAACAGCTGGAAACAAATACTATGTGGAGTTTGTTGATGACTTCACCAGGTACTCTTGGATCTTCTTTATGAAAACAAAAGATCAATTGTTTGGGCTGTTTAAAAGGTGGAAGGTGCAGGCAGAATCTGAAACAGGCTGTAGAGTGAGGTGCTTGAGGTCTGACAGAGGTGGAGAATACATTTCCAGGGAGATGAAGGAATATTGTGAGAAAGAAGGGGTGTTCCAGCAGATAACTGTGCCTTACTGCCCAGAACAGAATGGAGTGGCAGAAAGAAGAAACAGGACTATTGTGGAGATGGCAAAGTCCATGATGTTTGCAAAGAAAGTTCCCAGGAAATATTGGCCAGAGGCATGTTTTGCTGCTGTTTACATTCAAAACAGGCTGCAGATCAAAGCACTGAAAGACA
Source organism: Rutidosis leptorrhynchoides (assembly GCF_046630445.1). Taxonomy (NCBI): domain Eukaryota; kingdom Viridiplantae; phylum Streptophyta; class Magnoliopsida; order Asterales; family Asteraceae; genus Rutidosis; species Rutidosis leptorrhynchoides. The sequence continues at coordinate 12,193 of NW_027266574.1, forward strand.
GAACTCCATTTGAAGCACTGTTTGGATACAAGCCTACTGTGCATCATCTCAGGGTGTTTGGAAGCATTGCATATGTTCACATACCAGAACAGAGAAGAAAGAAAATGTCAGAAAAGGCAATCAAAGGTGTGATGATGGGGTACAGCTCTGGAGAATTCAAGGGTTACAGAATACTTGATCCTGCTACAGGAAAAATAATCATATCCACTAGTGTTAGGTTTGATGAATTAGGTGAGTGGAATTGGGAGGAACCTACTGTGAGCACACCAGGAAAAACACTATATGAGATACCAATGCAACCAATAATTTCTGAGATACTGAGTGAAAACTCATCACATGATGAGGGATCACCAATGTCTCCTAATGTGTTTGTCCATTTTGATGCAGGGAATCCAAACAATGCTGGCTCAATCTCAGGAGGAGAACCTGTGAGCACAGAACCTGTGAACACAACACCTGTGAGCACAGAAAGCACTGCAAGCACAGGAAGCAATGATGAGATTGATCACACCCCGCCCAGAGGCAGGAGGAGTCTGCAGTCAATATATGAAAGAGCTCAGCCAGCACCTGTGCCTGATCTCACAGGATCTTTAAGCACAGCTGAAGAAGTGATGACTGCAAGCATTGAGCCAAGGACCTTCAAACAAGCAGAAAAGTCTCTAGAGTGGATACAGGCCATGAAAGAGGAGTGGAAGGCAATCACTGATAATGAGACCTGGTTCCTGATTGACAAACCAGAAAATGCCAAGGTAATTGATACAAAGTGGGTCTTTAGAGTCAAATTGAATGCTGATGGCTCTATTAATAGGCATAAAGCTAGACTGGTTGTTAGAGGCTACAAACAGGAGTATGGCATAGATTATGAAGAGACTTTTGCACCTGTGGCAAGACTGGACACAGTGAGGATGCTGTTAGCACTGGCTGCAAACTATGGCTGGAAAGTCCATCAAATGGATGTCAAATCAGCTTTTCTGAATGGATATCTGGAGGAAGAAGTCTATGTGCAACAGCCTGAAGGTTTTGTTGTGCCAGGAGAAGAAGAGAAGGTGTACAAGCTAGTGAAAGCTCTTTATGGACTGAAACAAGCTCCTAGAGCTTGGTATGCCAGAATCAATGCCTACCTGCTACAGAATGGTTTTGTGAAGAGTGAGAGTGAGCCAACACTCTACATCAGGAACCAAGGAGGAGCAAAGCTCATACTGTCCCTTTATGTTGATGATTTGCTTATCATTGGAACTAACACAGGTGTGGTGGACAGTTTCAAACAAATGATGAAGGCAGAATTCCAAATGACTGATCTGGGAGAGATGAAATACTTCCTGGGTTTGGAGATTGAGCAGAAGGAAAAAGGCATCTTCATTCATCAAAAGAAGTATGCCACAGAAATGTTGAAAAAGTATAAAATGGAAGACTGCAATAGGATAGCAACCCCTATGGAAAATCAGCTGAAGTTGGATTCAACAAAGACTGGTGAGCAGTTTGACTCTTCACAGTACAGGAGCATGATTGGATCACTGATGTACCTGTGTGCCTCAAGACCAGATATAGCATGCTCAGTCAACATAATGGCAAGCTACTGTGCCAACCCCTCTAAGATACATGCAGTATACTTGAAAAGAATTCTCAGGTATGTCAAACACAGTTTAAACTTTGGCATTTTGTTTAAAACTGGTGGAAATGGGGAACTGCTTGTGTTTAGTGATGCAAGCTATGCTATGAGTGAAAACTGTAGAAGCAGGAGTGGCTATTGCTGCAGTTTTGGCAGTGGAATATTCAGCTGGAGTTCAAGGAACCAAACTGTGGTTGCACAGTCTACTACTGAAGCAGAATTCATATCTGTCAATCATGCTGCAAGACAGGCAGTCTGGCTCAAGAAAATTCTGTCTGATATTGGGGAATTAAAAGAAAGCTGTGTCAAAATATACTGTGACTCAAGCTCGGCCATTGCCATGGCAGAAAATCCTGGCAATCACTCCAGATCAAAGCATATCCAGGTAAAATACAATTATGTCAGAGAGCTGGTTGAAAACAGAGAAGTGAAGATGGTGTTTTGCAGGACACAGTTTCAGCTAGCAGACATTTTTACCAAACCCCTGCAGAAGTGGAGATTTGATGCTTTGACAGAAATGATAGGGATGACTCAAGCCCCTTTCAATGAAGGAGGAGCTGTTGGAGTAGGTCATCTCAAGGGGCTCGAGATCATTGAAGCACAGACTGCAGCTGAGAAGAAAGAAAAGAAAGACTTGAAGGCCAGAGTTAACTTCCAGCAGAAGAAACAAGCCGTGAAGAAGAAGCAGTCTACTGCTGCAGCACCTGTTTTTGACAATTCACTTGTGGAAAGCTTCTACAAGATGCTGGTCGAGTTTTCGAAGAGGATTGAAGCAAAACAGTGCACTGGAAAGTCGAGCAGTGTTGAAGAAAGGTGTTACTGCAGGAAGGATGAAACTGCACACTGTCCAGAACAGAAGGACTCAGCAGTACCTGCAGCAAAGCTTGAGGACTCGGGTGGAGTTTCAAAGAAGCTGTCGACGGAAATTCTTGCAAACGATCTGCGGACCGGCCGGAGCAAAGTCGGAGGCCATGGTACATACGAAAACACTCAGGAAGATGTCGCCTACACTACTTCTAAGAGCAATTGTCCAGCAATTCCCTAAATCGAAAAGCCCCAATTCGGTTAGGGTTCTATCTTTAATTTCCAGTCCAAGTCGTTAATTTCTGTAGTTTTCAATAAATTAGTTAAGTGGGTAGCTTCGTCTTGATGAAACGAAGAAGTTGGTATGCTCAATTTTGTCTGGGATGGCCTAGAAGTCATAATGTGAGTTCGAGTTGTTCTGTGAAGAACGAAAATCAAGCATTGTCAGTTGAAGGCACGGCAGCTGTGTTTGTCGACGGAAAAATGTCGAGAATACTCCATTGAAGGAAACTGAAGGTTCAGATTGAAGTTCTAAGAAGATCGCAAAATGGGTCTGTAAGCTAGAGAAAGCTTGGCCGTCAAGCAAACGGCGAAATTCAAATTTTAGTGTAGTTTTAATTCAAGTCAAAGTTAAAAGAAGTTGTTAGAAGTAGGAAGATGAAGTTAAGAAGAAGATTCAGTCGTGATCAAGCTCAGAACGAAAGTCAACCCGAAAGTCAACAAAAATGGCGTCTTTTCGCAAGGAAGAAGATGAAGTACAGTCAGCTTGTTTTTACTGTTACAGTGTGGGATTTGCACGAAAACGCGTTGAGGACAAGTCGTAGGTGTATTTCAGTTACATAGGGAGCAGGAAAAACGAATTGTAGGGAGAATACCACTTTTAGTTTTACTTTATGGTTTCTGGTTTTTGCAAATTCCAGGCTGTTTTGTTTTTCCATTTCGTGTAGGAGTCGAGCATGTTCACTCCTATATATATAGTGTCATTTTGTTAGATTAAAAGTTAAGAGAGAAAAGAAGCAAAAGGAAGGAGAAAACAAGTTATTTGTGCGTTCAATACAAAAACTAAATTGATTGAAATCGCCATTTTTCTTCACTGTTCTTCTTCGTTTTTCTTCATTTTTCCTTCATTTTTACAGTTTTATAAAACCTTGGTTGCATTGGTGAGAGAAGCCATAGAATACCCAAACCAAAATTAGTTTTCTTAAGATCCAAACAAGTTAGATACCAAAATCAAGCCTTTAGATTTAAGTTTTAGCATCAAATCAAATCACAAATGGATATGATTACTATTCTGTTTTTGTTCAAGTTTTCTTAATCTTCATTTTCTTTGTTTCACTTTTCTGAATTGTTACTGTTTCCGTTGCTGTGCTCTTCATCCTGTGAGCGCAGGTTCATTTTCAGCTGAGCTGTGATTGGCAGTGTCCTCGTCCTGTGGTCACGGTCTCAAAGCCATTCTATTGTGCTAGCGGAATCTGTTGGCACAGTAAGGCTCCATCAAGGATATCATAATATGTCAAAACTCGTGGTCGGAAAACCTAGTGTTTAACCAGTCCGATCAAGCAACACTAGTTCACAAAGGCCTCTTTAATGTTTCCCAGATCCTGGACAGATCATCAGGTTTGTGGAACTACAGATTGCTAGCTTCAGTCCTTGACAGAGAGCTGGCGCTCAAGATATGTAGGACTCCCACTTATCTATACCGATCTGACTTGCTAGTATGGAAAGGACCAAAAAACAAATGCTTTATAGTTAGGAGCGTGTCCTACATTGCTATAAATATCAAGCCAAGACGAAACTATGTGCCTCCATTCCCAAGATTCTGGAAGTTGATTTTGAACTTGGAAGTTGTCCCAAAAATCAAGATCTTCTTGTGGAGATTAGAACACCAAAGCTTGGCAACCAGAGACGCCCTTCGTCGCAGAGGTATGGACTCCCCACCTTATTGCCCTGTTTGTGGAACTGATATAGAAAGTATAGCACATTTGTTTCTGTCGTGTTACTAGTCGGTTGCCTTCTGGTCATTATTGTTTCCAACTCTAGACCCCTATGGTTGGGAAAATGAGGATTTCTTTAGCTGGTATTTCAGAATGTATGAGCTGCTTTATCATGATCAATGGATGATGCTAAATGTAGCATTGTGGATTGTGTGGAAAAATCGTAATGCTTGCTGGACGAATGGGTTCTGCTCCACGTCATCCTCAGCTGTCTCACTGGCCAGGCAAGTAGTTTTTCTTTCCACTATTTTCGGCAAACCTCCTGATCCAGCAAACATGGAAGGTCCTACCAGATGGTCTCCACCTCCCACAGAATTCGGCAAAGTTAACTGTGATGCAGCCCTCTTCAGAAGCTGGGATTGTTGGGGTCTTGGTATGGTCATCAGGATCGATCAAGGAAATCCTTTGTGCTACCAGTCGAAATTTTTGGAAGGCTAGCTATATGGACATTTCTTATGCTGAAGCAGCAGATATCCTATCTGGAGCATTATTGGCAAAATCAAATGGCTTCTCGCACGTCATCATAGAATCGGATGCAATGATTGTTGTAAATGACCTGAACAACAACTGCCCTTCTTTCTTAGCGTGCAGAGACATTATTGAAAGGATCAGATTTCTAGCTCTTGCATTTGTTTCATGTTCTTTCATTTTTGTACCAAAATTTTGTAATCATCTCGCCCATTACATAGCCAATACAAAATGCAATGGACAAGGAAGATTACTTCTTTCTATGGTAAATGTGGCTTTAACGCCTAATAATAATATTCATCCATTTATCAGGAAAAAAAAAAAAAACTGCATTAATCTTCCTTTCATACAAATAGAACACTAAATGAAGGAAAAATTTGTAAACGTACATAAATTATGAATATCAGCGTAAACTCGTGTTTAGTTGAGAAAACATCATTCAAAGACTAGTGGTTGAAGGTGGTGGAGAAATGAATGGGATATTGTTAAAGGATAGTGTAATAGGGATTATGATAGGGATTGAGGGGAAGCTGCTCAAAAGAGGTAGTATGCTTAGTTTCGGAACACTTGGCACCATGGTGGTAGGCACTATAGGAAGTGGTGGCAAGGCAGTTGGCTTGGGGAGAGATATTGGATGTCGTGAATTGTAGGGAATGTATGTTGTGGCATAGAGTTAGGTAATGGTGGGAATCCTTTTGGTTAGGGAAAAACTTGACTCTTATGTTAGCGGAGGTTCTAAACTAACGTTCATTCAAAACTTGACAGGTAAAGTTTAAGATTTTTTTATTTTTTTAACTTTTATAGTTAAGAATATATTTTTTATATATAAAAAAATATTTAATAATAATTTTAGTATAATATTTTAAGATAATAAAATAAAATATATTTTCAATTTATTATTTTATACCGTAAAATAGATTGGTGAATTTTTAATGAAAAAATATATATAAAAAAATTATAAACCAAATATGTCTTTAATAGTGTAAAAAAATTACCACATCTCAATTTTGAATGAGCGTTGATCTAAAGCCTTGGCAAGTTTTTTCCCTTTGACAATGGTACTACTCCTGGCACCTGAAGGAGACGACTAGCCCTGTCGATACAAACCTCCATGCTTCGGGCAACGAAGATATTATTTTTCATTTCACTGAAAGGAAAATATTACTTTGTTCCTACATACTTCGTTAAATAAGGTTAAAATAATAACAACAAAATGTTAACCCTCCTCTGAAATGGCTTTGTGTAGAATCTATATTCCTATTTGTATTTATGATAACAGATAATAATTGATATTGCACTATTAGATAACAGAGATCACTAGTAGAAGAGCTATTTTCTTTGCGAGGCAAGCATGGATTACATATACAAGACGATATTACATGGCGGTTTTTCAAGTTTACATACTCTAGAAATCCTTTTAGCAAGAAATTGTAATAGCAAGGTTTTATTTCTTTTCTGACCTGGAACACTATTTGTAATCGAGGTTTGCCTCAATCGGTAGAGTGCCCTAATAGGATGCCATCCCTTATCATGTACGGTTGTTGGTTAATCACCATCAAGTTTCATCTAGTGGATCGGGGATAGCTGATATTGACACTCTCGTCCACCCATAATGCAAGATTTCTCTTCTTCTCCCCTTCTCTTATCTTCTTAATAAAATTAAATTTTATCCAAAAAAAAAAAGAGAGAGATCACATTTGCTTTTTATACAATCAATTAGGGTCGTAGAGAATTTAACTTTTGTTGATGATACATTCTGGTTTTCAACAGCATAACCTAATTAGTTTCTCGATCCTAGTTCAATTTTCACATGTCTACTACTGAGTTACAAAGGACGACTAGAGAAACAAAGCAATTGGTTAATTGTATGGTTTACTTCTTGGAGGATTTGTTGATAAGAGAATTGTGAATGTGAGGGACGACACCTCCACAGCTAGCTATGGTCCCCTTGATAAGAGTGTCAAGGACGTGTCGAGTTCTTCGTCCCCTCAAATTGCAAGCTGCAAATGCCTAGGCGTTATACGCGAATTCCCCGACTGCATATTGAAGGATAGGGTGTAGGTGTGCTGGAAATGATTCCAGTATCTTCGATCATCAATCCTACTGATGGCTAAGCATCATTTTCCTGATGTGTAAGCAAAAAGTTCAATAGACATTTCAAATTCCAGTAATCGTTAAGAAAAGAAAAAAACGTGTCATGATATATATAGATTGGGAAACTTCTGCTAGTACATGTTCTCCTTAAGATTTTCCAGCGATTTAAAATGAGCAATGAAGAAAAGTATTAACTTATAATTTTGGTAAATCATTAATCCGATGGAAGATAACATAATAATAAGAAGAAATTATATTCTCATCCATCACTTTTTGTCTTTCCACAATACGAACATCGAGGCTTCACTTTTTACTCACAGAATGCTGCAATAATATTAGACTATGTAACAAAAAGACTTGGAGGGGATTAATGAAATGAGGCGTAGTTCTTCTATCATGAAAATATTTATAATAAATCTAAAATTATATTAGATTTTTTTGGTAATGAAAACATTAGGGCTTTTTTATATAGTTTACAATTTTATTCTCGATTGTATTTATAATTTATAATAAAAACTAATTATATATATTCAATGCAAAAATAGGACATGCGGACTTGGATAGAGGCCAACCCAAAGAAGCGCGTGTAAGGCCAAAAATATAGATAATCTCATAATCTAAATGAAACAAAAAGATAAAGATAGAAAGAGCAAGAGAATCAAAATGAGACTATATCAAACAACTTGGAGAAAGGACCTCTCTAGATATTAGAATCTGCATATGGATGAAAGCAAGCCGTACTTAACCTCACCAAGTTTGGAGCCATAAACCAAAAATTTGAATTACTGCAACCACAAGAAGACGCACCAAAAATCCAAATTTCCTTGCTACTATGAATAAATTTGAGATTCATTAATGCCTTAGAGAGTTAATCCTGAGGAGAGTTCCACTCGGAAACTTTTATCTTCTAGTGCAAGCAACTGTTTGAAACCTATTTTACCTTCCGATGCAAGCAACCACTCGACTCCTTGATTTCAACTACAAATTTTATTTCCTTGTTCGAATTCTTCCTGGACCTATTCCTGGTCTTCGGGTTGTCCCATGTAATAAAAAAAAAATGACTTTGTTATATGAACTGTATACTCCTTATATGATTATGATCTTGTACTATAATTTACTATAAATATTTTCCATTGTGTATTCATTCAATTAGATCAATAAAATCATTAGCTTATTATTAATTCTAACACGTACTATGCGGTAAATCTCCATCCTAGTATCATTTACGTGTGTTTGGTTATGCATGTTTTCCCTTATAAAGACCATATAACTCACATAAATTTGTCTTTCATTCATGACTAAACCATGTGTCTTTGTAGGGGTACACTGATAAGCATAAATGTCTTGAACCAACCACAAATTAATCGATTATCTATATCTAGTGATGTCTCTTTTAATGAGCCAGCTTGCCCTGTTGCGCCGACTATATATATTGCCTACTACCAAATCACAATCTAACGACGTCCCTTTTATTAGTTCTACGATGCCTTTGTTTGTTTCTACTACAGCAGGTTCAGCTCCTCTACCGAGGCCTAACACTGATCAGTTGGAAATAGCTTCCTCTGACTCTCCTATCCGTTTTCATACATAACAAGTAGAGCTGGGAAATCGAGCTTAACCTTAGGAAAATGAGCGAGCTCTATTATGAAAATTAGGATAGTTTAGGAGAGGCGATCTTTTACTTCAATTTAAGTACACGATTTTCTATGTTTCACTCGGAAACAAATCCGAATATGAGCTCTGAAGTTGCTACAGCCTAGAAGCTTCTCGATCCCCAAATAAGCAGTTTTAGCCAATTTGCTTGTTTTGATCTATTCGTTTCGTCCCATTTCAATTGTTATATTTTCTTCCTCTGTTTGAAATACCATAAGGTGGTGCTCTTAGATTTTGATTTAGGGTTAGAGAATGCCCATGTCCATTAAAATGGAAGAATTGATCAGTCTATGGCATTAGATGAAATGATACCACAAAACTTCATTTTAACTAGGTCTTTGACATAACAAGCCACAATAATCTATTCCTCCTCGTTAGTATCTACTTTCTTTTCCAACTGCTCAAATTCCATAGTCTTAGCCCTCGCGCGGATTTCCTTGCCTCAACTCCATTATTAATTGATTCCGCAAATGTTGTTTATAGTTGGCCGCGCGGCAAGAAAGTTTCCTCCATCTCTTGTTTAATCCGTTCCCAGGTTGCAGTTATCCTCCTTCCATCAAACAGCCTTCTCTTGTTCAAGTAATCCTGTCAAAAAAATGCATAACCATAAAAATTCTTTGCAATTCAAAGTAACTTTACTAGCCTCCTCAATAGGACTATATTCAAAAATTCTTTTAACGGTGTACATGAGAAAAGATCCGCATCGATTTTTCTGTAAAGCTCGGGCTTTTCACTAAGTTTGGTACCTCCTATCAAATGCATCGAGACATAAGTGGGGCACGAAATTAGTCTATAGAAATCAATAGATAGAACTTATCTGACCATGCACTTCTCCAAAGTATTAAGAAGGGTATTGCCAAGTAAATTCTTTTTCAAAACATTTGCAAAGTGTTTTAGTGAAATGTTGAGCGAATAAATTAATGAGATAATGGATGCTTCGTTGCTGATTACAATTAGTCACCAGACTAATTTATGGCATATTAATTAATCCTAACCATGCTTCAAGGGTCCAACTAATAGCAATAACTTTTAAAGATACACAGCCGAGCGAACACAGGTTGCTCATTATAAAGCGATCGAGGTGTTTAGGTGTAGTGCTTGAAACCGAAATACTACGTCCGTCCCAAAATAGATGCAAATTTTTCAATACAAATTACATATAAAAATTTGTATTTATTTTGAGACGGAGGTAGTATTATTTATCCAACAATTCAACGAAGCACATGCTTCACGATATGTTTATTTTATATACATACTACTTGTGGAATACGAGCCTTGATGTAATCATTTAGATTTGTTCTTTTGTGATATGGAGGTCACGAACAGGAGTGGAATCAAGATTCAAAATTTAGATGGATCGAAAAGAAATTTAATAGATTTTTTAAAAAAAATATAGTCGCGATTTTCTTTTTAATTGTTATCATATTTAGATATAGAAAATGTTAAGTTACTACTATAATAATAAAATAAAGTAATTTATGATACATTAATTGAGATATGATGTGAGAAATAAAGATAAATACATTGTTTACAGAATTAATATAGCATTTATTTACGGAAGGGAGAAAAAAAAGAGGAAAAAAATTATAATTGTATTTCTGACATTCAATCCCAGCGGGCAAATTGAAGAGTTCTGGCACCTTAGCCAACTAAACTACACTAGGCGAATTGTTAATGAACAAAAATAAATGATTATATTGTATTTAAATATATGAGATACACGTATATACTTCGAAAAAATTTCGAACATACGTCGCGGCTAATCCTGGCTCTTGGATGGGTCCGTCCCTGACACGGGTTTGTTTCACGAAAACAGTTTCTTTTTTTAGCGCATCGAGATTTGCTCTTTTATGTACATATTGTTGAGGTTGCTTGTTTCGTGAGGCTAGCATATCAAGACATAGCGGAAAGCTTGATCAATGCCAGAGTCGAGCAAAACAGAAAGAATAAGAGTAATGGTGTGAAAGTAAAGCTTGAAAAGAGAAAAAATGAGAATCAAGGGATTGTCTTAGGAAGAATTGCTGCAAAAATATTCTTGGAAGTGTTTAAGATGAAGTTCAGGCAGTCTGGTCTGAAACTGGCCGTCGGTGAAGGGTATAGGATCGAATCAGGCAATGCAGAGAAGAAGAATAGTACTGTTGCAGGTTTGGACTCAAGTACACATCATGAATAACATAAGGACCTTGGTGTCACTCACAAAAACTTGAAGGATGCTGTAGACATTTCTGGAATTTCGTCGACTGAGAATGCAAATGACACTTGTCGGACCGATAGGAGCATCGTTGGAGCTCAGGCGATATGCCAAAATACTCAGGAAGGTGTTGGCAACAACGCTTCATTGTACAATTCATCTACAATTCCCCAGAATCAAAACGCCTAATTCAGAGGTTAGGGTTTCCATTTATGGTAATGCTACAATACTTTAGAAGTTTCCTTTTTAGTCTGTCAAAAAATAAACTAGGGTTTGATGGTTCTTTTGCTGAGTTGATCAAAACAATCGATTAAAAGCTCTAGATTCATTATAATAGATGTTACGAATCGAATGGTTAAGTCAATTTCATCAATTACATAGTAATGAATAATCTGCAAGTTCGAGTAGCTGCGTTCTTGAGTTTACTACAAAAATTGAGAATTTTGTATGCTGCAAAGATTTCTTGTTCCTTTCGATTCAGTGAAGCTACATTATGCATTTAGAAGTTGTAGAGAAAGTTTCTGCAAGTTTTCAGCATGAGAATAGAAAGATTCAGAGTTGCTGAGAATCCCCCCATTGCTAAGCATTACAATCCTAATAGTCCAACACAAGCTGGAGCAAGTTCAACACAAGCACAAACATCAGTTCAAAATCAGTTGCAGTCTCAACAGAACCAAGCAAGTTATCATGTGTCTCAACCATATCTGCAACAATCAACTCAAGTATACCAGACTTACCAAAGATAGCCACAGCCAACACCAGTCTATCAGAATCAACAACAATCATTTTAGCCACAATAGATGCATTTTCAACAATATCAAAGTCAACCACAGTATCGACCAAAGTTCTAGAATTATCAGAATCAACCATATCAGCAACACAGCTTCAATAACAAGAGGCCAAATGGAGGAAGAGGATTTGGAAGAGGTCAGTTTGGTCAGAATATGTAAAGATAATTAATCTGGGGATAATTTCTTGAATGCAAACACTACAAAGATACTAATCACTTGAAAATACCTATTTTTAGCATAGTTTAGTTGTCTGCAATTATTGTGGGAAAAAAGGACATGCAAAACAGGTTTGCTATGATAAATGGGCAAATGAGCATCAAGATCCTAACAACAGATTCTGCAGAAGGAATCCACCAATCCATCATATGCAAAAACAGAGTTACCAATACTAAAATCCTAATACCAATCCAAACTTTATCCCATTAGGCCAATCCTCAGTGCAAAACAATCCTAATCAATGTCCTGTTAATTGTGTTGTAGGCACAAACAATCCTGGAATGACTCAATGGTAACCTACAACTCTCCACATAGTATTTTCAAACTCTCAAACTAGTATGCCAGCCCCAAATTATCCTCAAATAGATTACACTCAACAAAATAGCCCCCAACCAAACACTAAAATACCACAAACACCTATAGGAGCCCCAAAAGCCTTAAACACCGTAAACTAAAGCCTTGAAAGCTCTCAGAGTAGCCAAATGTGTGGTGGAGAAGGTTCAAAACAAGAGAAAAATGCTTTTATAATGGAAGTTTGTTCTATTTCAAAGAAAAATGAGAAAGAAAGTAGCTGGATTATTGACAGTGGTTGTTCCAATCATATGTCTAGGAGGGAGGATGCATTTATTAAGAAGACAAATGGAATGAGTGTAGCTGTGAAGTTTGGAAATGGTGCAATCGCTCATGTTGAAGGGAAAGGAACTGCAGAGTTGGAAACTAAGAATGGGAAATATGTCCTAGAGGATGTGTATTTCATTCCAAAATTGGACCAAAACTTAATAAGTGTAGGTCAATTGTTGGAAAAGAAGTATGCAGTATACTTTGAAGATGAAGGATGTTTGATTTTTAATGCTGAAAGAGAGTTGGTGCATAGAGTTCCTCAAGTCAACAGGATGTTCAAAATACAAATGTTGGAAGTTGAAGGTTCTTTCTTTGCTGGAACATTGATAGAGTTAACTCAACTATGGTACAGAAGATTAGGACATGCTAATCTGGACAACATTTTCTCAATGCAGAAGAATGAAGTGGTTAGAGACATTCTTAAGTTGTGCAACAGATTGAAGCAGAAGATTTGTGAACCATGTGAGAAAGCTAAAAGTCATGTTGGAAGCTTTCCTCTGAGTACTTGGAGATCAACCGAGAAGCTGCAAATAGTCCATACAGATGTATGTGGACCTATTAAGATTCTTTCAGTCAGTGGAAATAGATATTATGTGGAATTCATAGACGATTACACAAGATACTCTTTGGTGTACTTCATTAAAACAAAAGATCAAATATTTGGAATGTTTAAGAAGTGGAGGGTTGATGCTGAATCAAAATGTAGAACAAAGATAAGATGTCTCAAGAGTGATAGAGGTGGAGAGTATACTTCAAAGATTATGCAAGAGTATTATGAAAGAGAAGGGATCTTCCAGCAATTTTCAGTTGCATATACACCTCAACAGAATGGTATTTTTGAAAGGAAGAACAGAACATTGGTGGAGATGGGAAATGAATGATGTTTGCCATGAATGTTCCTAGAGAGTTCTGACCAAAAGCTTGTACCATAGCTTCTTACATCCAAAATAGGCTGCAAACAAAAGCCTTGAAGGGAAAAACTCTATTTGAGATATTGTTTGGAGCTAAGCTTAAAGTCAGTCACCTTAGAGTGTTTGGTTGTATTGCATACACTCATATATCAGAGAAGAAGAGGCAGAAAAGGTCTAAAAAGGCAATAAAAAGTGTCATGATGAGTTATAGTTCTAATGCTAGTGGTTATAGGATATTTGATCCAGTTAAGAATGAGATGATTATTACTGCAAGTGCAAGATTTGATGAAAATATTGAGTAGTCTTGGAGTGAACCAATTATGAGAGAACCTGGAAGAGTGTTTATAGATGTACCAATGCAGGATAATGTCATTAATGAAGTCCTAAGTGAGCTTTCATCTCATGATGGAAACTCACCTAGACAAAATGCTTCTGACCCTTTGTTTGATGATATAGGTGCTCAATCTAGTCATGAACCATTCTTAGGAGGAGAAAATGATGTTGTTACACCATTGTTGAATGCACCAAAAGAAGGAGGAGACAATCAATTCAACAATGATGGAGTTCCTGAATCTCCATATTAGAGAGGAGCACCTGAGAGCAATGGAAGTAGTTCAAGTGATCCAGGAACACAAGCAACAGACATAGATACAACAACACCAGAAGATATGCAACCAAAGAACAGGAAAAGCTTGAAGTCCATCTATGAAAAGTCACAGCCAACACCTAAGTCCAGATATACTTGAATTCACATACATTATAGAGGATTTCCCTGATGAAGAAATGGAAGAACTAATGACAGTTAGCACTGAACCAAGGACCTTCAAGAAAGCTGAAAGAATTGCAGAATGGTAGGATGCAATGACGGAGGAGATGCAGGCTATAGAAGAAAATGGTACATGGATCCTGTGTGAAAGGCCAACAGAGAAATCAAAGGTAATAGACACCAAATGGATGTTTAGAACCAAGCTCAATGTTGATGGATCAATCAACAGCTACAAGACAAGGTTGGTTGTGAGAGGCTACAAACAAGAATATGGCATTGACTATGAAGAAACCTATGCCCCAATTGCTAGGCTTGACACTGTAAGACTATTGATTATATCGGCTGCCAACAAAGGCTGGAAAATCCAACAGATAGATGTGAAGAGTGTTTTTCTCAATGGAAAGCTTGAAGAAGAAGTTTATATTAAGCAACCTAAAGGTTTCATCATTCCAGGACAAGAGCACTAAGTTTACAAGTTGATCAAGGCCTTGTATGGACTGAAACAGGCTCCAAGGACATGGTATTCAAGGATTAATAGCTATTTGAGGGAGAATGGATTTGAAAGAAGTCCAAGTGAAGCTACCTTGTACACCAAGCTTCAAGGAAAAGACAAGTTGATATGTTCTCCATATGTTGATGATCTTTTGATCATTGGCACCGCAAAAAAAACTTGTTAATGAATTCAAGAGGTTGATGATGGCTGAGTTCAAAACGACAGATCTTGGTGAAATGAAGTACTTTCTTGGCCTAGAGATAGAGCAGACACATGATGGAGTGTTCATTCACCAGCAGAAATATGCTAAAGAGATGATTAAGACATGGAGGATTGCAAAGAGATTTCAACACCAATGGAGACACAATTGAAGCCGGAACAGACTAAGGAAGGTGAGGAATTTGATTGCACTATTTATAGGAGTATGATAGGTCCTTAATGTACCTATGTGCTTCTAGCTTGATTTAACTTTTATAGTCAACATGATGTCTTGTTACAATGCTAATCCATCCAAGCAACATTTTGTGTATGTAAGAAGAAATCTCAAATATGTGAAGTACAGTTTAGAGCTTGGAATTTGGTTTAAGAAGGGAGAAAGTAGTGAATTAATGACCTTCAGTGATGCTAGTTATACAAATGGTAAAAAATGCAGAAGTGGGAGTGGTTATTGTTGCGGTTTTGGCTCTGGCATTTTCTGTTAGAGCTCAAAGAAACAAACAGTTGTGAAAGTATTTAAGATGAAGTTCAGGCAGTCTGGTCTGAAATTGGCCGCCGGTGAAGGGTCCAGGATCGATTCAGGCAATGCAGAGAAGAAAAATAGTATTGTTGCAGGTTTGGACTCAAGTGCTCATCGTGAAGAACATAAGGACCTTGGTGTCACTCGCAAAAACCTGAAGGATATTGCAAATAATTCTGAAACTTCGTCGACTGAGAATGCAAATGACACTTGTTGGACCAACCAGAGCATCGTCGGCGCTCAGGCGATATGCCAAAATACTCAGGAAGGTGTCGGCAACACCGCTTCATTGTGCACTTCGTCTACAATTCCCCAGAATCAAAACGCCTAATTCAGAGGTTAGGGTTTCCGTTTATGATAATGCTACATTACTTTAGAAGTTTTCTTCTTAGTATGTCGAAGAATAAACTAGGGTTTGATGATTTTTTTGCGGCAGTTGATCAAAACAATTTATTCAAAACTCTAGATTCATTATAATAGATGTTGCGAATCGAATGGTTGAGTCAATTTTATCAATTACATAGTAATGAATAATCTGCAAGTTCGATTAGCTATGTTCTTGAGTTTACTGCAAAAACTGGGGATTTTGTATGCTGCAAAATTTCTTGTTCCTTTCGATTCAGTGAAGCTACATTATATATTTAGTAGTTGTAGAGAAGGTTTCTGCAAGTTTTCAGCATGAGAAGAAGAGAATGACCATCGCCTTAGTCTATTTTAGTTTACATTTCAACAAGTTCAATAGTCATTTCGATTTTTAGTTAAGTTATTGAAGAAGTAAGATTACAGAATCATTTGTTAAAGCATTTAGAAGCTTTCTGCAATGGTAGTTTTCATTTCTCACAACTGGAACGAGTAGTCAACTCTGAAGTCAACCCTTGAAGCATTTTGAAGATTGATTTGTAGATTTTGAAGAAGTTTTTATAGCTACAAGTTACCATTTTACTTTACTGAAGGATCAAAAGCTTTGTGAAGGAGTAGTGGCCAAGAAAATCGAGTGAAAATTGCAATGTGGTATTATATTAGCTTGTGGTCCCGAAAGTAAGGTTTTGCTTTTTCATTTGATTTTTACATGTCAGCTAGTATTTTTTCTTTTACCAAAAATTGTAAAATCCGTTTATGACGTCTAGGTTATTTGCCGGATCACTATATAAATATTTTTGTATTTCCTTTCTCAGTCATGAGCTTTTAATGAAATCAAGAAGAAATTGAAAGTTTATCAAAAAAATTTCAGTCTTTTTTTTAATCCTTTCTGCATTTAGACATTAGGATCACCTAAACTCGACCCAATCTTAATTATTCTAGAATCTCCAACCCCCAAATCGTGTGAAGAAATCCCCGTTAAATATTTTAATCATCAAATCTATGTTATGGAGGCAGTAATCATCGAATCCTTTCTTGTAGAATAGATTCCTTTAACTACAAATCATTATTATTATTTGTTCTTGTTTGGATAGAATCTTCGTGCCTTTCTTCTTGCTGTGAGTCATCACATATTTACTTATTTGTCATGCGTCAACTAAGAATATTTTATTTCGACGTAATTTCAAAATTGTTGACATGCAAGACTGTGTTTCCACCAGCAAGTGAGACTTCTAAGGAGATAAATTTATTGCTTAGCTGATCATGCAAATGACTCATCTTATAAATAATTCTAACAAAACAATACATGTAAATTGAGTATTTAAATATTCCTCCATTTCAAATTAGATATTAATATAAATATAATTTTTTGTTTCAAATTAGATGTAAATTTAATAAGTTTAAGGAATATTAATTATGTTTTTCCATAATACCCTCACCAACTTCACCATCTTCACCCTCATGTCCTCCATGCACTCTCCTTCGCCAATTTCACCATCTTTACCCATATATTCTTCATGAGAGTTTTTTAATCTATACAATTACAATTATGTTGGAAAATGAACTTATAAACATGTTTTATTGATTTGTGTGAAATCTCCTAAACTAGCATCTAATTTGGGACGGAAAAAGTATATAAGAACTTAAGTAGCCTGGTTAATTAGTAGGAGTACATATCAGCGCTAACAATCGCTCTTAAAGCATTTTTTTTCGTGTGAGGACACAAATTCAACTCTTGAGAACGAGATTTTGGCCGGATAAATTTTATTAGAGATATCAAAATTAATACGCATCAGCGATAGAATATTGTTGAATTTTGAGGCTTTATATATGTAGTTTATTGTGCGACTCTTATTTTCGAAATGAACAAATGGACGAATGGATGGTTAACGTACGCATCTTAATTAATTGGTATCTCTAAGTCGAATTATTTGAATATTAAATGGGTTTGTCCGACAGGACACTATAGTTGTTTCCAAAACCTTGCAGGGTTAAAGTTAAGAAGTCATTTTCATGAAGAAAGAGATGCAAAATGACCATTATATAAGGCGCATAATTTCACAAATCAAAGCACTCAACTTACTTTGTCATGTTCTGAAATTGACAATTAATCCTATTTTGATTATTTATATAAGTGTATAGTGTAATGTAAATAAAATTAAGATTAAAACAACTCTAAATCAAACCATATTAATTCAGATTAATTCACGACAAACATCAATTCAAACTGTTCCTATGACTCCCACCACTCAAATGATCAACTTTTTAGATAATTTTAAAAACTATATAGCCATTACTCGTGGTCCTATATAAGATGACATGTTGTGTCTTTTGATTACACTAGACAAAATATTTAAACACCATCAATTAGGATAATAATAAAAATAACAATCATTCATGCATACATTAAGTAATAAATGTATAAGTTATGCAAATCCCACTATTTCATGCATCTTCTTCGATCTTTGTATCCTTTTTTTTCTTTCTTTTTTTTTTTTTCTCTTCTATAAAATGTTTATGTTTATAAGAAGCTATGACTACCATAATATGACAAACTTAGTCTAAAGAAATTAATTATTAATGTGCCATATCAAGTTTATTAGTAGATTGAGGACATAATTAGAGTCAAATTAGGTGCTTTAGATTTTTGGCTGTATATTGAAAAAATATAACTTTTGAATAATAATTGTGAAGCAAAGAGCACAATAAAAATTTGCCTCAAGTTCCAATCAATTAGAAATTGGCCTCAAAGTATGGAAAGCGAATTGGGCCTACTGGGCTTATAATGGGGCTCGACAAGCAAACAAAGGGGATATCCCCCACGTGTGGATAGGGTTGTAAGATGACTAGTCAAAAGTCGAAGTCCACGTGGGATCACACGTGTTATATACATCTTTTATTTTCGTTTCATTGCCCATCGTGGGAGTGAAGTTGACATATTTTTTGTTTAGGCCATAAAATATTCACGTGAATTTGGCCCCAAAATTTCGGCACTTTTATTTTAATATTCATCAAATAAATAAATTAATGTGATTTTTAGAATGTCACAATATTTTTACTGTTTATGATTTTATCTGCCCATTTTGGTGTGTCTCCTTTGTACTTGAGTTTTCAATTTTGTTGGACCCAATTAAAGACTTTCTTTTCCCCAACATTAAACATATTTGTTTTCGTTATTTAATTTTAGGTCTAAAAATTACTTGGTGAAAATGAAGTGTGTATTTAATCTAAGAGGTCAAGAAGAGATCAAGTTTAACAGTCGCATAAAGTTTCCTGTGTTGTAATTTTTTCTACCGATGATGAAGTATCTCGGAAACATTTGGTTCATTCATCAATCAATCAATCTAATTAACAATAAGGTGATTTCGGTCTAGTGATGTCCTCTTGTATCATATTGAAGCATATATGCTCTTTTTTGGTTGAATTGAACGTGGAAAGTGATAGTTTAATAAGATTATTTACTTTTTTCCTAGCTAGACAAGGAAGACAATAATAGTTCACTTCGTGACTTTATGTCAAGGAAATGGATAAAATGCTATATTGCTTGATTTTTTATTTTTTATAACATTTCCTTATGGTGCAATTAAAGTTGAGATCACCATTCGAAATAGAGTATTCTTTTTCCATCCAGAGTAGAAGGGCAAAAAGGATAAATTTGGTGTGCTAATTTGGGATATGGGAAGGATGTCGTAATACGAATTGAGTTTTTCCCTTGCAATTACAGATATCCTATTTTCATGATTCGAATCCGTGACCTCCAGACCATAGAGATGCAATCTTAATCGATTGCGCCAGATCTCGCCCTCATTTTTTTCCATCTAGAATGCTTTACTTATAATTTCTGTGAAATTTTTCCCAACTCAAATATCTCTTCCCTTTTTTTTTATCCTGATCATCATTCTCTTATAGACTAATCTTGTTTAAAGTTTAAAATAAAGAAATTACTAGCTAGTATAGTAAGCATGAAAAAAAAAAAAAAGGAACTATATAGTGTGACAAATTTGCAGAGAAAAAAAAAAAGACAAGTTAAACAGAAGTATCATGGAACAGTTGCGTGGACCAATAGAGAATCGACAACAGAACACAAAATCCATAAGTCCTTATCTTGATTCACACAGGCAGGCATCTTTTACTTTCTGTTTTTTTTTTCTGAGATTGAAAATAATCTCAGCTTTTGTATTGATTGTGTTCATATGCTTATGCATATCCTGAGATGATCTGATCTGAGAAAAAAAAAGATGTTGTATTATTGTGTAGGAGAATAATATGTATGTATGCATGTCTCTGCTCTTTTTCTGGAATTCTTGTCTGATAATAATTGATCCCCCAGAAAAAGGGAAAGAAAAAATATTTAAAACTTAGAAAACAAAACTGGTTTTGTTTGTTTTCGAACATAAGTCTGCCTCTTATCCGATCAGTGTACGTTTTTAGCATATAGATATAATCCAGAACTAAAAAACAAAGGTACATGCTTGGCCATTGCTGCCATATATATATATATATATATTGTCTCCAATTTGGAGTTTTGTGAGGATTTCTCGGGTATTTTCCATGTCCTATACTACTCGACAGTACCTTCAAATTTTAAGGGTCAAACTTATATTGATGATGATGAATAAAGAATATCGTCTTTGCTAAGCATTATCTCCATACATCTCTCTTTTGATCATATCAAATCAAATATATTTCATGACGTGCATTACTATGTTGTCATGCATTGCGTAGTTATAGTTGTTCTTGTGGTGCATAATCTAAATATACGATCGAAGAGGTGTGATCTAGCACTAGTAAGTTTTTACTTAGTTTTCAAATAGCTAGGCGCTACGCTAGGATCGATTGGAAGACTATAGCAAGTTAGACTCTAGCTAGCTTTAACTATCAAACGATCATTGAATCATAAAAACGAAAAGATGCACACTAGCTCGCAAAAGATTTTACGCTTGATATATAGTTTCCATCAAATGTCTACGAATTTATTTGCTTGCAATATCTAATTTTATACGACTCATATCAATCGAGTGTTTGAAAACTGGCCTATAGCAATATGTGCTTAATTTTCCAAGGACAGCTTATTTCATGACCTTTTTTATAGGAGTGCAACTAGCTTTCAGTCTCATCTAACGGCGGAGCAGAGATCAAAATTAATGGGATCAATTCCTAAGAATTTTTAAAATTTAAAGATTATATGGTCATTTTCTTATAAATTTTAAGATCATATTAATATAAATTATACTAATCATAAAGATTGTTTTTTTGTAATGGGGCCATGACTACCAAATATAGCTCCGCCACTATAGTCTTATCCAAGTTGGCAAAATATTTCATTTATACAAATCATAAATTAAAAAGTTATCATAATCTTTATATACAATATATAAATAAATAAATAAATTACTGGAATCTTGACATGTGCTTTTAACTTTTCACTTTATTTATAATTTTGAAAATTAAAAATAAAATGATAATAAGAATATAATTTTCTTGAAAAATAAAAATTGATTATAATTGATTTGTTATATATTTTTAACTAAATTCTACTGTAATTTTTAATTTCTTTTACCTTGTGGTCTAATATTTTACATTATAAATTCAATTTTTTTTTAATATATATATATTATAAAATAATTTTTTTAGTTCATCATTTAGAAATTTATTTTTGAAGGTAGTAACAACTTTCAAATATCAAGTCAAAAGTATTCTGTAAATTATGTTTAAAGGCTCTGTTTTGAACGAAATTAATTACTATAACCATCAGTTCACTTAGCTCTGCGGTTACTACAAGGAAAAACGAGAGAAGATAATTAATGTTGTACGTCGCCTTTGTTTTCTTTCTACAGGCTGGCCAAGAATTCTTTTGACGTGTGACAAAGGGTTAATCAAAATAAGTGGAAGTCAATAGTCGAATTTTTAAAGCACTCAAGCCACATACAATTGTTTAAATATACATCATGTCCTATTTATTATACTTCCCTTATGGTTGTCAAGATATGCGATCATGGTAGGATCAATCTTGTGTTTCTTAGTTATGTGGTGATTTCGATTTAATATGAAGATTTAAGTTGCTCAGAATTTACGATCTTATTTGCGGAATCGAGCAATCTCACCGATTTTGAACAAAAGGGAAAATATGGAAGGCAAGAAATTCAAAAATGATGTCATTTCACTATTGATCCCTGCATTTTCTCTATACGATTAACATTTATAAAGAAGACTTGAATCTTGAAATTCATGTAAGAAATTATTAAACTAATCATTATTAAATTTTTTAGGATCTCATTATACGGTCTTCTCACTGGAATATGATCCAATAACCTGGCCTATATATGTACGTACGCATAATCAAGTGAAAAGTCTTAGAGGAGGATATATATGGGGTATTGATTCTATTAATGGAGTGAGATTTCGGCTAAAAGAAGTATGGTGAAAAGGAAACAGTGTGATATAATTTGAAAGGTACTTCCAAACAAATTAACGGTTAACACGTATGGTTAGTTGCTCTAAAGTTATTAAATGGAACGTGATTTCAAATGCACTAAATATTTCACCACACCAAGCTAGCCCACTAGCTATTGAGTTTGACATGCATGGATAAAAATTTATCAGTAGAGAGAAGCCGAGTTTCCTTTTTCTCATCACTGTCAAACTACTATTTCCCTTCCAATTCTTTGCAAATTAATTTGGAACATATGACAATGTAGTAGTATTTTAAAGAAATTGTTCATAAAAAAAAGTATTTTAAAGAAAACATTTGCTTAACTCAAACGAGATTATTAGAATACTAGTTTTTCCAATACATAGGTTGTTTTCATTTTCTGAATAAAAAATGTGTCACCTATCAAAAATATATCAGTTTGTATTCAATATTATTATATTGGTATAGATAGATAGATATGTGCCTATGGTCTACAATAGTTTGTGCTCATTTTTAGTACATTTTTTTGCATGACAATTCAATTACTCAAACGAGATTAATCCAAAGTCGACAGATTAGATGAATGGAAATACTTGAGATTTCAAAATATTAAATTAACTCATAAGTACCAAAATCCATGGGTTCATGGAGAAGGTAGGGGCGACAAGATTTTTTTTTTTTTAAAAAAAAAATTAGATTAAATTACTATAGTGGACTACACAAATTTCATTACAATAGCTATGATGGTATGTATGGCCGGAAAAGAAATTAGAACAAATATCATTAATTTTAAAGCATTACATTTAATCTGAAATATATGTTCGAGTAGTATCTTTAGACGTGTATTTTTGTCATCACGTTTTATCCGTAATATCTTTTTTATCTTCTCGTTTTTTCGTTAGTTAAAAAATGTCACGTTTTTTGTTAGCGATCATATATGTTCCTCTACCATTAACTTTACAAATATGGCATTTAGTGGTGCCTAGTCAGTTAACATACTAATATCTTTATGACATGTATCATATGACTCATAAAATTTGATACGTTACTTAATTTTTCATCTAACATGTCAAATTTTTGGTGAGTCAGATGACATGTATCGTTTATTATTTCGTTAGCTGACTAGACGTGAACTCGCGTTATGAGGTGCCACACATAAGAGAAGTTAACGGTGAAAGGACACGTTTGATCGCTAGCGAGAATTGTGGAATTTTTTAAGTTAACGAAATAATGTGAGAGACTGAAAAAATATTACAAATAAAACGTTAGGACGAAAATATTCGTTTTCAAAGATAAGTTCACGGAGGGAGTAATATTGCTTTTACTAAGAAAGTCACTCCTATTTTTCCAATTGAAAGGATTAATGGGAACCTAGCTAGAATTCTTTATCATTAATTTGGACCTCTATCATTTGCTGCGAACTACTTCCAATTTTTTAATATTTAGTATTGGCAATCTATTAACAGAAAAATTTAATATCATCATGAATGAGCCCTGCCCCCAACAGACAACTCATTAACAAAAACACAATATTATACTGTATATTAGTTAGACTCTGAGCACATATTATAATTATGAGACGGACAGGACTTGAGTATTTCTTAGCAAAAAAGTTGGTGCCCTTTTTGTAGAATAATAAAAAAGA
This sequence comes from Rutidosis leptorrhynchoides, assembly GCF_046630445.1. Classification (NCBI taxonomy): domain Eukaryota; kingdom Viridiplantae; phylum Streptophyta; class Magnoliopsida; order Asterales; family Asteraceae; genus Rutidosis; species Rutidosis leptorrhynchoides. The sequence continues at coordinate 35,957 of NW_027266574.1, forward strand.
TTGGAGCCAAAAGAGGCCATCTTTGCTTTTGCCGTTTTAGTAAATGTGAGAGTGAGTGTGAGAGGCTGAGAAGCCATGAATTTTTAATGGCCAGGATACCTGCCAGGAATTATGAGTCAAATTCCCAGAAAAAATGATTAAATTCAATAAGAAAATGAAAAAAAAAAAAGGAAATGGAGACTTTCTTGGAACATGAACTGTTTTTGTACATTAAAAAGTACCCTAATGCATATTTAAACAAAATGAAAAGGCAAGAAAATTAAATTAGACCTCAACTGGGATGGATGATGATGATTACAAAAACAGTTCTTGATTGAGATAAACCTAAAAGTAAAAAATTACCGATTGAAATTAAAAAAAATTAAAAGACTCGGTTGATTTGATCGAATTTCCTAGTTGCTCCATTGCTTGTGGCCTGGAATCCATTTAGGACACTTAGGACTGAAATAAGTTGACATAACCCTTGAGTTCAATAGCTCCACAATTGGCGCAAATTTCACACATCTTGGTGTCTTGTACTGATTAATTGAAGCACCTAAGCTTATAGCATAGTCCATTAACTTGTCAAATGTTCCTGGCTCCACAATCTTGATCTCCAACGGTCCAATCGACTTATCCGAAACACGTCCTTGTCTATAAACGCTGTTGAGTGACTCCTCGATCGTCAAGCAACAGTCTTCAAACACTGATGGAGGAATTGGAGTTGAGCCATTGATGCTTAATCCCATAACAGGACATAGTGACCTGGAATTGTCGATAAATCGGCATAGCTTGTGTATTCGGACACAGTTGCGTCGAATGGCATTAAATGGTTAACAGCATTTTTGACAGCATTTTGTAGCTCAACTTCATCGGTCTTGTCGGAATCAATGCTGAGAACCACATTCTTCCTGCAAATGAAATTGAATTGCGGCGCCTTGTTCTTGAATCCTGCCACTCTCAATATATCTCCAACTCTGTAGCGGCATAGTCCTGATAAACAATACCAAATTTTTATGAGTCTCCGGTCAACAAATCAATTTTTCAGGAAAAAACCCTCAAAGTTTATCATAATCTATATATTGCCCCCATAATGTTTCATTATTCAATAAGACCCTCCCTTGATGTTTTGGGTCAACCTACAATTCGCTCTAACCATTCTTTAAAATAACAAACTAATGTAAAAAAGTAGGGTAATTTGAGATATTTGAAATTATAAGGAAAATTATGAAAGTACCAGTTAAAGAAGAGTAGTAGTGTTTAGTTACCTGCATAAGTGGTGACCACAAGCTCATATTCTTGACCAAGTTTGACATCAACAAGATCAACAAGCTCTAGGTGCTCCTTCTCGTTGAGCGATTTCGGCATTGAGATTCCATTGTTAGATCTATTTATGGGCAAGAACTCAAAATAGGCCATGTTTGGTATAAGAGTGTAAGAAACCTCACTCGGTTTGCACATCGGATTAAGGTTAACCCCAAAATAGCACTCAGAGGAAGCATACATTGTGCAAACAAGTGGCAAACCATTACTGTAATAGTCAAGTGTAGGAATATATTGTGACATAGTCCCAGTCACAATAACATCCACATACTTTGTATTAGGCCAAAGCCTAGTAATGATTCCTTGCCAAGAATCCTTTCCACACTCTGCCTCAATAAAATCAGCAAGTTTGGGTCGGGTTTCAGGATCCTCATCACGGATTCTCGGACCAATGGGTCGGTGATTTGTGGATTAATGGTTCCAATCCTAATATCATTGGCCAGATCTTTCCAATGTTTTTCTAGAAACCTAATGGCTCTAATGAAACCAGAGGCAAAAACAGCACCAACCCTTAAAACCTCTTTGTTTTGGTAAAGACCACAGAGTAGTTGTGAGTACATGCTCTGGTAAGAATCAGAGCAGAGAATGGTTTCATTTGGACTTGTGTAATTTGTGTAAGGATCAAATGGTCTTTCTTTGAAATGCGAGGACTTGTAATAGCTAGTTAAGACAGGACGAGCTACTAAGCCACCGGGAGTTTTAGCTTCCGATTTGATGAACAGAAAATACATTCCTTTGCCTTTTTCAAGGCCAGGAACGTATTGGCTCATCACAGGCATCAATAAGCTATAAAGCAAAGACCTTCTCTCTAGCTCTTCCTCAATTGTTGGCATCAATTTTCTCTCTCCACCAGAAGTTCCAGAACTGCAAAATAAAAAATCATATTTTTAAGAAAATAACGACAACCCAGATACTAAAATCATCTGAAAACTCAAAAAAATCGAACCTTGTGAGGAATTCTGAAATGGGTTTTGAGCAAAGGATTGGGGATTTGTCACCATTAGCGATACGATTGATATCGGTTTGGATATCTTCGTAAGTGATGACAGGCAAGATCTTTTTAAAGGTTTCACGGTCAGTTTGACCGTTAAGTTGGTATCTTTTGAGATACTCAACATTTGCACTTCGAGAGAGGATTTCAGAGAGGACCCTCTTCTGAACTTGATCAGGGTTGTTGGTGACATCTTCAATGAATTGAAGGGTTTTCTTATTCTTTTCTTCAAGGTTGTAATTTGAAGATTTCAATGGTGTTTTGAGTTTTGGTGGTGCTTCAGGCATGGTGTTGGTTTTTCTTAGAAAATACAGAGTCACGCACTAGTAGTGCTATGTGTTTGAGAGAAAGAAAGATAGAGAGAGAGAGAAAGAGAGTTTGTTAGGAAAAGATTTTTGGTGTGCGGGGATTTGAGAAGAGTATATGTGTTTATATAGAGTGGTGGAGTGGAAATTAAGGCACGAATTATTGTAAAAGGTAAGACTTTTTAAAATGTTTTAAAATTTACTGTATTTACTTTTACTATGTATGGATCTTATTTGATGACTTTTTTATTGATTATAGTTTCGTGTATAATGATAGATATTTCTTCTTACTAATAAATGACTTAATTCTTCTTTTTTAGGGTAATTTATATTTGAATGTCAAGCCTCTGTTTCATGCTTGCTTTGTTTTGTAAAAGAACAAAATTTGGCTCCAACTCAGCTTGTGGATCGATCGAGCATGTTACGATTAATTGTCTCTTAGTGCAATTAACCTGTTGCGCCGGTACTCATTTTGCTTTTGGCTTAGTTATAGAGTGAATACTTCTTGAGAATCATATACTTCTTGATTAAATGAAATATATTAAAAAGAAAAATAAAAATTATGGATGAAACAAAAGCACATCCTTCAATCAAAATAAGGCAAAGTAATTTGTCTCGTACATCCATTAAAGTTACAATATATTGGTGCCGTAATAAGATTTGTATCATTCATCAAAAAAAAAAAAAGGTTTGTATCTTTTTTTAGGGGGTGGATTTGCCTCTTCTTCTTTTTTTTTTGGAGTTGTTGCATATAAAAGATCAATATACATCAAAATGTTTTAACACCATGATAATCTCGGGATAATTTAAACCCTATAATATTTGATATATCAAAAACATAACAATTTAATACATAATCACGATCCATTATTATTATTATTATTATTATTATTATTATTATTATTATTTATAAAAATCACGATCCATTATTAGAAACTGAAAAGAAATATATAATATCCGATATAAGATCAAAAACATTATTCCGGTAGAAAAACCACTCAAAAGAAAGCAAAGGTATAAATGTTATATATATTTTGTAAATTTTTAGAAAATTATTAATTTACTATTCTATACTGTATTTATTAAAATATTCGTGTTCCATCATCTACACATACAAATTCTAACGGCAACTAATGTACAATTTAAGGTTAATTTGAAAAGGGTAATCTATATTGATAATGTGGCATATTCTGATTGGGCTGGTGGCCGTCACTGGTGTTGGCCGATCACCGGTGTTGCTCTAGCCAAAATTTGGTGCCATTCATAATGCATGTAATATTTCAAAGTCAAATGGACCAATGCTACTAAGTTTTCTTCCGACGTAGTACGTAAAGAAAATGGTAAATTTTTATCGATAGAATACAGTACTTATAAAAAATGGTAAGCTCATAACTTAATGAGGAGCAATTAATATTATGCACACCATAGCTAACATCACTTAATCATGCAAAATAATTTGTAATACGTGTAAATTTTACGAGTCAGATAAATTTTAATTATATTTTTACTATAAATAACGTATGTTTTTTCTCTTTAATTAATCTATTCCAGAATATCTATTATTAATTCTATATCAAAATATATAATATTTATATATATATCTGTTTAAATGAACTTAAAAATATAAAATATCATATATTTAGATAGGAATGGAGTATTCAATTAATTTTGAATTCATGGTAACTCATTACTCAATAGAAATGATGTGTGTATATATATATTTATTGGCGATGTCAATTATACTATTAGACTATCTATGCGATGGGAGCCGATGAGATATGATAATGAATTCTAAAACTTCAAAGACTACATGTGACTATGTGACATATTTTGATTACTTTTACCTACGTTTTACTCACTCATGCATACAAAGTATCTACACCTTCCGTTAAAATAGATACAAAATTTTTAATATAAATTATATGTAAAATTTTGTATTTATTTTAGGACGAAAATAATATATAATATGTAGTTAGGTACATATAAGTCGACATCAACATGCATTCTCTCGATTAATTCAGGGTTGCATTATTAGTCTTGTATATATATATATATATATATGACCACACGTTAAACATTTGCCAATGATGTTATCAATTTCGTGGAAATTGGGTAAATAACTTTTTTTCATGACATTTATTTTTTGTTCTCTATGTTTAAACGTCAGATCGAACAGATCTTTTTTTATTAGCCTAAGCAATACCATTGGGTCATGTCTAATTGAACTTTTTTAAAAAAAAAAGAAAAAAGAAAAATGAATTAATTAGCAGCTGGACCTTATTATTGCTACAAATGTGTTTCATTTCTTGGTGAGCTTTAGTAGGTTTAAAAGTTACTATTTTTATTGTTCGAGCAAACTTGGAGAAATTAACAAACGCGACGGAAAGAAACAAGAATTAACTCTTTCGGTATAATGTTACATATCCATGAAGTCTATTTCGTGGTAAATTAACCAGTAATTATTGAAGCTAGAAGAAGAAATTAAGTCAAGTATATACTAGTGGATTCGCAAATCCCCCATTATTCTAGATGTTTCTCTTTTGTCCTTTATGTTTGCCCTTTGCTTAAACTCACTTCTCTCGCCATAACTTAATTGTTAAGTTATATCTTCGTTCCTATTTCTATGCTTTGCTTGCTTCAATTTTTAAAAATCAAATGGACAAAAACTACTTCAGTTCTTCCTATCATTTTGCCCTATTAGGTGGTTTAACTAGTCCATTTAAACAGTATTATTGTTTAGTGGAATGCCATGAGATTTTTTTTAGGAAAAAAAAAAAGGTGCTTCCTACCCTACTTATACTCTTGTTAAAAAAATAGCAAGTAAATAGTTAATTAGAAGTCAATGATCCCTTCCTCCATATATTCAATTGGAGAAATTCTTATGTATTTATGAGCAAGTATACCATGCCACTATTTACCTACGATAATAACTTGATATGTTCAAAAAATATTTAATTATATTATTATATTTAACAGGAAATTATAAATTTTTAAGGAAAATAATAAAATGAATATCAAAGTGGAATTGCTTCTGGTCTTTTAGTGGATTCTATAAAAAATCAGGCTTCTTATTTTAATTCTGTAACTTTCTCTCTTTTATTAAGCATAGGAAATAAAGTGGCTCGTTCATTACTCAAAATTATGTTTAATTTGTCTGTAATTTGTTACTCTGGTTCTTCATTGCCGGAATATGTAAAAACTTTGTTGCTTGATGATCTTTCATTTTAATAAATAAGATAACCATTATTTTCGAAAAAAAAATATTATACATATTCAATTTTAATATGTAAATTATATAATGTATATAAGAATTTCTTATTTAATCATCGGGATTTTATTAGAGTCACTAATACTAAAATTATCTTATAATTAATGATTTTTTCATATTTTATTTTTCACTATAAGAGTATATATAATTGAACAATTTATAAAAAAATTCTTAAATTTTAAAATATGACAATTATTTATATACAGTATAAAAAGAAATTTATGTCGGTCATTCATGAATATTCCAACTATATATCAATGCCAATTGAGTCAATGTTAGTAGGTGAGAATTTATACTTTCGACGGGGAGTAATTTTTATTTTTAGAAGCCACTAAAATCTAGATTTTTTAACTTCAAAGACTCCATGTAATTATAAATTTTGATATTTTTACCTATGTGGTCCATGCCACAGAGCAAAATCCTTATAAGCTACCTACCTTCCCTCACGTGTATACCCACATGGCAAGTTGAATGATATATATTTGTTCGTATCTGAAACAATTTCCAAATTGCGATATATTAGCTTTAGTTGTGAAAGAAAATAAGGGTTAATCATTAATTGAGTATGATAAACCATGTTTAATTTCCTTAGAAAATAAAAACCATGTTTTAATTTGACTATTTTGATCATAGAGGCATGCCACTGTGTTTTACTTACCTAGAGTCCCGTGTGGCATCATGTCATGATAATAATTAACAGTAAACAATGTCTCGATTTTACGCTAAGTACTTTGTTTACTGCTTGATTAATTAAAAAGATGATTAGTAGTACTTAGTTTGTACTCTTTGATAGGCAATTTTCGGTCAACACGCAGTAATTACATGCGTGCTTGTACTTGGGCTGTCACTTAAAATACCGGCAGTCACTTCATTTGATTTGCATTTCCGGGTAACAATAAACGGCGTTAGTAGATTATTTAATCTAGTTATTAATGAATCCAACCCCACCCATAATTGTGTCAAAATATCCTACGAGACTACTAGTTTATTTTTTTTAATTAGGGTACATTAGAAGTTAACTTTAGAGATTTTCTTTTTCTTGTGCAAGTATCCAAGTGAAGTGCTTCCAAATACAGCTGATTCGTTTACACGTCTGCAAGAAAGAAGTTTATCTATAAAATTGTTCTATTGTGCGGTAAATCGTTTTACTTTTCGATTTTTATAGCACAAAAAGTAACGGATTTGCCTATGTAATTAATGATTGTCTTGTTAAATGAAATGCTTCTTTGCGTCGGCAAAAAAATTGGCGACGTAAGTAAGGCAACTCAGTCGTCAAATTTTAGGATTTGATAAACAAACATTTGACGATCGATAAATGGTAAGAATGCGGTTCGTTATTTAACCAATTATTCACTAGCCTTCTTAAAATGAAGAAATATTTACAATAATGTTAGAATATTGTCTCAAATTTAGCTAGGAATCTTGAGTAAGTAATGAGATAATCATATTTAGGTAGGGTTTGGTCTCCGACCTCTTGAAGAATGGAAAAAAATTATGTATATTTATATCACAGAATAAGGCATAGCAAATGCATTTATATCTTTCTAAGGTCCATAATTAGGATTTACTCTCTTTTTTTTGAAGAAAGCCGAAGCCATAATAGATTAGATACCGTCCAAAAGAACTTGAGAAGCTACATCGTACGGCAAGAAATTAAACGTAAAACATACTAATAGCCAGTTTGAGTTTATAGCGGCTAAATTATGGGCCGCTTTATTACCTTCTCGCCTAACAAACTGAAAACTACAAAAAACAAAGGCCCTTGCCATCCTTTTAACTTCTTCAATAAGTGATCCACAACTCACACATCTCGCCTTCTGCTGTGCTAGCACCCTGATCAGTATCAAATAATCTCCTTCAAGGATTATTCTCTGTAAATCCATACTTGCTGCCCACGAAATGGCTTGATATGCAACAGAAGCTTCAGCCTGCATTGCATCCTCAACTGGAGCCAGCTTCCCCACAACTGCATGAATAACATTTCCATTTGCGTTCCTTGCAATGAAGACAAACTTATTCCTGGCTGCACCATAAACAAAGGAAGCATCAAAGTTCAGTTTAATTACACCATCCTCGGGAGCCTTCCATTCTTCATACTGCTGTTGCACAGTAACCCCCCTACTTTCTCTATAAGCCCCAGAGAATAATCGGACCTCATTCAGCCAATACCTAACAGCCTCTGCCACTACCAGCCCTCTGTCACATGTTGCCTCAAAAATGGTTTTATTACGGTTTGCCTAAATTTTCCAGCATGCCCCAATGAAGATACATAGCTGCTCAGTAGACAGCAGACATAAAACATTGTTCAGCCATCACACTAAGTTTCCTGCAATACTATGACAGATTGCAGACAGATTCAGGTGTTCCCACACCGACACAGCTCAACAACAATGTTTAAGAATATGCAAGATAGACTCATCCATATCATAATACACTTCACAATGAGTTGGCACATTCATACCTCGGCGAATCAAATTATCCCGCGTCCCTAGCAGTCCTTTACACATCTTCCAAGTAAAGAATTTGACCGTTGGTGGCAGCTGCCGCTTCCATACTTTGGCCCAGTGCTTGAACCTTGTTGATACATCTTGTTGTTCCCTTGCCCCGCCTAGCTCCTTAGCCACATAATAACCGGATTTGACAGTGTATCTTCCATCCTGTGCACCACACCATACCAATATGTCCTGCTCCCCGGGCCTGCCAATCGGTGTGCTAGAGATTGCTGTCACCTATGTCCCAGGGAACAACTCAGCTAGCTTGTCCTGTTTCCAACTCCTGCTGTGATAATCAAACAGGCTATGTACTCTCAAATCCTTGTCTCCCTGTCCTTCATTCGGAATTCGAAATCCATGCACATTCTTAACCCATCGATCCTGAAATACTAGCACACCAGACCCATCCCCAATTCTCCACCGTCCTCCAGCTAACAGCACCTCCCTAGCATCCAACAAATGCCACCAAATAGCAGAAGGTGCCGTGCCATAGGAAGCTTTAATGAATTGATTCCTTTTGTGATATTTCCCTTTCAGGACCCTAGCCATCAAAGAATCAGGTTCTTCCATAATACGCCAGCCTTGCTTCGCCAACAACGCGAGGTTATAAGCTTCAAGTGATCGAAAGCCTAAACCCCCGTTTGTTTTCTTATCACACAATTTCCCCCATGCTACCCAGTGAATCTTTCTTTGCCCCTCACTTGTTCCCCATAAGAACTTTGCACAGTACATTTCAAGACTTTCACAAAAAACCAGCCAGTAATCTAAATAAGGACATAATAAAGGTAGGGACCGATTGCAGTACCGACTTAATGAGGGTAGCTCTCCCAGCTTTGGGCAGTAGTTTCCCCTTCCAATTGGCCACCTTGTTCTTTACTCTATCCCTCAAATATTCGAAACTCAGCTGCTTCTTCCTCCCCACAATTATTGGCAAGCCTAAGTAATTGCTATCCCCCAATATCTTCGCGATTCCAAGCTTTGTTTTGAGCCTTCCTTGGATCTCCTCAGTAACATTCTTGCTGAAGAAGACACTTGACTTGCTGAAATTAACGGCCTGACCAGCCGCCTTTTTGTACTGTTCTAGAACGTCCAAAAAATGATCACAATGTGCCTCAGACGCATTCATAAAAGCAATGCTATCATCAGCAAAGAGCAAGTGAGATACCTTAACCCCATTTTTTGACGCTTGAACTCCTTGAATCATCCCAAGCTGCACTTTTTTATCCAGCATAGTTGTTAAGCCCTCAGAGCACAAGACATAAATAATTGGCGACAATGGGTCACCTTGTCGGATACCCCGTTCTGGTACAAACCCCTCCGAGCGCACCCCATTGATAAGAATCGAGAACGAGACTGAGCGAATACATCTCATGAGAAGGTCAACAAACTGCACATGAAAGCCAAGCTTTAACAAGCAATTTTCAATATACATCCACTCAATTTTATCATATGCTTTAGAAATATCCAATTTAATCGCCATGTCTCCATGTTTCCCACTCCTTCTCATCTTCATCGAGTGAATAATTTCAAAGGCCACCACAATATTATCAAAATGGACCTTCTGACGATGAAACCACTCTGATTTTCAGAGATCACTTCAGGCAAAAAAGGCCTCAATCGATTCACTATACATTTAGAAACCAGTTTATATAGGACATTACATAAACTTATCGGCCTTAAGTCCGCAGGAGATGTAGGAACTTTTACCTTTGGAATTAACACGATTGTTGTATCATTAATACTCCTTGGATCTTCACCGTGATTCAACACACCCAAGACGACTTTGCATACTGCCTCCCCAACCACAGGCCAATGTTTCAAGTAGAACCTCGACCCATAACCATCTGGACCTGTTCGGGTGAATGTTCTTCAGAGCCTGCCATACATCATCAGTCATATATGCCTTCAACAACTCCTAATTCATTCCATCAGTGACTCTCCCACTAATCAACGAAGTAACTCTGTTAATAACTTCCTCATTCGGCCTGGCCGAGACATATACATCGTGGAAATGCTCCTCAATGGCCACCGCAATCTCCTCAGCATTAGTGATCCATTGGCCATTCTGCCCTGCTAGCCTCCTTACCAGGTTATTTCGCCTCCTTTGATTCGCATATGCATGGAAGTAAGAGGTATTTCTATCCCTATGTGCATGCCAATCGATCTTTGCCCTCTGTTTCCATCTCGATTCCTCAGTATCCAATAACAAATTAAGCCTTGCTTCTGCTTCTCTAATTACATCGCTGGCCTTTCCTATGTTTGAAGAATTTCATAGACGTTGTAGTTTCCTTTGAAGCCTCACAATCTCTCCTTGCACATCTCCAAATTCTTGACGATTCCATTCCATTAAGGCATCTTGGATATTACCAGCATGGGCACGGCACTGTTGTGTAACGGAACTTCAAAAGGTGAACACCATTTACTATTCCCGGGTTTGGGATTCCCGGGATTGCTAATGACGATTAATTAAGCTTGTCCCGGGTTTGGCATTCCCGGGAATGACTTTTTCTTTGTACCCGGAAACGCTTAATTAAGCTTGTCCCGGGAATGGTATTCCCGGGAATAGATAATCATGTAATTAGTGAGCTTGTCCCGGGTTTCGTAAACCCGGGAGTTGTAGATTTGTCTACCTCCCCCCCAATTCTCATTATTCCGTTCACCTTTTAAAAATTCATTATACTTTTATCATTTTCCGTTACCAGCATTAGCGTGCCAAGATGCACCTGGATCCTAATTGTTCCTAATCACATCCATACATCCATCTTGATCCGCCCAGAAATTCTCAAACTTGAAACTCTTTACAACCCTCGGTCTTATAAATTCCTCCTCCCAACACAACAAATGGGCATATGGCCCGAAACCGGCTAGACTAAGTGTTTTATTATTGCATCTGCAAACAGGGTGCACCATCTGTCATTAGCGACAACCTTATCCAACCTTTCGTACATGAGGACTCCCTCATACTGCCTGTTACACCATGTAAAATCCGAGCCGACATACCGGATCTCACGCAAATCACAGAGTTTCAAGCATTCCCTAAACCTGTCCATCTGTATACGGCGGCGCGAATTGCCTCCCCACTTTTCACAGTCATTCAACAGCTCGTTAAAATCTCCCCCCACTACCCACGGGAGACTAGATGTCGTCCGCAAGGACCTTAGTAACTCCCAGGTCCCATGTCGCATCCTCGCATCCGGATGTCCATATAACCCAGTCCAGTGCCACTTCCCATCAACGATCGCGTCAATATGCCAGTTTGACGAAGATAAGATCTCCACCCTTACTTCGTCTTCATTCCACAGAAGCGCTAGGCCTCCACTCCTACCTACACTATCCATCGCATATCATCTCCTATAACCCAATCTACCTTTCAACCGCTCCATCCTAACAATTTTCGTTTCAGACAAAAATACTAAAATGGGCTTCTGTCAGTGCAGGAGGCGCGCCACTCCAGGAACTGCACGACGTCTTCCCAACCCCTGCAGTTCCAATACAACGCATTCATTGTGACCGGCGGACAGGGTTCTCCTCCCCCCTGTCGGCCGATTGGATTTCTAGGTCATTGGTGAATCCCTGTCGGGAAACATTCTGATTGTCCACCAGCTGTAATAGTCGTACAAGACTCCCCGCTGCTTCTGTCGCATCCAGCCTACCCCCACTCTGACCTGCCTCGCCGTTCGACTCCTTCCTCGCCAGCACTTCCAGCTTCCGGCTACCCTCACCACCATGTTTCACAGGCCCTCCGTTTCCTTCCTCCACTGAGTTAACTGATAGCTGCTGGATCTTGCGTTTCTTAATTACGTGCTCAAGGCCTGGGCCATTAACACACACATTAACAGGCACAAGGCCCAACTCTTGCTTTCCGCCAATTGGGCTCACATGTCGGCCCGATTTGCTTCGGCCCATCGAGACAGCTAGCCCTTTTCCTCTATCCGTCCTATTAGCAGCATCATTAGGAGTTTTATGCTTCCTAATCTCTCTTCCGAGATTTCCTCCACCGTTACCCCTTTGATTCAAAATCGGATTGAATCCCCTGTTTGAATTCAAATTCCCCGACATTATCGCCATGAAATCCGCTTCACCTTGATTCATGGTAGTTTCCTTTTTCGACGAAACCTCCCTTTCCGATCGGCCTTGATTCCCCGACACCGACGAATCGGCTTCCGATACTTCCACCCCTTTTGTCATTCCAGTGACTGCAATAGACGAGTTTGCCTTCATCCAACCCCCATACGGCAGCTTCTCCGGGCGTTCAAAGTCAAAATCCTTGTCTACATGGCTTAGATGGCCACAGATATAACAAAAGTTGAGTAGGTTTTGGTACTAGAAGTATGTCCAAATTCCTTCTGTTGGATCTAGATCAGGGAACCGTAGTATAAGTCCTCGCAGCAGAGGCTTGTTCACATCTATCCTTGCCCGAAACCTCAGCGCTCGACCCCACGCCTTTCCATTGCTGGAACCCTTGCTCTCAACAAAGCCTCCAAGCGCTTTCCCCAAGCTCTTGGCAACAGCAGTAGTCATCAGTCCCATCGGCAAATCATGTGCTTCCACCCAAAAGACAGCTGAATTGAAATCATACTCATGTATCTTCTTCAGACCGTCATATTCCCGCACCAACATAAGACACCTCTCAATTGTCCATGTTCTCCCTGCTAGTGCCTTCTGCCTGTCACGATCGCTGTCAAAGGTAATCATAAACATATTCCCCCCAAATCCGTGATAGCAAACCTATGATTGGTGTGCCAGATTGCCGTCATGGCCGTCCTAATCTTACTCATAGAGAAGGAGGTCCTAGAGAAAATCTTGGCCACCACAGCACACGCACCTATCTTTTCCGATTTCTCCACCGACTCTGGCCCCACCAGGGCTCCATACATCTCCAATTCAATGAGCTCCATACTGTCCCAGTCAATCTTCATAGAATCCGAATTGTCCATTGCTGATAGTCAGAACCGTAACACAGAAAACTTAAAGAAGAAAAACCAGACTATCCTAAAACTCTAAGAAGCACAGATGAACTACTCTAGAATTTAGAGAAACCTAGAGAGAAAAAATCCATTAATTCTTCCTTAGGATTTACTAATTACACGATTCACTAAATTCCTCCGATTTGATATTTTCTCCAAAGCGTTTACTTTCATGGGACCAATCGATATTTTTTTTATAGAGTATGTGATATATACATAAATATAGTTATAAGTCGGTTTTATTTAGACGTACCTAACTTCTCTGTAAAATTCAAAATGTTTGTTGCAGTCCAAAGACTATTAGTATATATATATAGTACTATTAACTTAGGAAATACGTGAACGCAAACATGTTTTCTATGTAGACGTTTTGTTTAATTAAATAACAGATTGTGTGTAAACCTATTCGCAATTTCACACTACATTTCAGATTTGGTACGTCTATTACCAAATTATGATGCTAAATCCAGTCATTATTCCCCGTTTAGCGTTAAGTCAACATTGTACCAGTTAGTTTACTCGTAATTTAATGGAAAATAGTATAAGGGTTGACTATAAATCTAAAACATTTCAACACAATATATAGCTAATGTCGTAACAAATATTGATATATATATATATATATATGACTAAAGTTGTTATATTTTAATCATAAATGATGTTTCGCTGATGTACAACCAAAGATAGAAGTAGTTCTAAATTATCTCGGTCAGAATATGTTTAATTAGCGTTGGAGACCATAATTAGTTTTTTTTATGTAAATTGTATAAAAAATTTGTATAGAAAAAATGATAAATAATTAAAGACGGATGGAATATATATATATATATAATCACAATTCACAAACTAATTATTTTTAACATTCCTAACGAAATTCGGGTATTCAATCTCTCGACGAAAAATGTGATGCCTAATTAACCAATATTAGACCACTGGTCCGCTTCTTTAGCTTCTCTCACAATAACATTTTCACATAATTTTATTTACTAATTTTTGTCAAACATTCGTTACAATTTTAAATTTATCAGATATGTCTAAATTGATCCTTTACATTTTTGGACTATGTTATTATAATATTGGTGGTTTATACCATTGAAATTTTTGTTCTTCAATTATTTCATCTATATTTTTGTCCAGCCCTCTTGAAGTCTTCATGGTTTCCAACAATGCAGTACTAGTGGTCATGGCATGAAAACGCAAACATCATATAGTTATAAGTATGGCCAGATTAATTAATGTACTAATAGATTCAGATTATAGTAGTACTAACACTTACAATCAGCCAATTAAGTTCCAACTCATTAATTAAATAGATCATTACAATTTTTGTTGGTCAGGAAACATATGCCATGGTTTGGTTACTTGTTGAAATTAATGTTCTCATTTCCAACTAAAATATCTTTTAGACCGTTTGACGACCCTGTGGCACAAACCAGAAGCAAAAAAGGTCAACTCTAACAGACCAATTAAAACGACGAAATAGTCAACTATGCATGGCAATCTCCACGTCACCAGATCATTTATTTCTAATTAAAATCGTGCTATTATACATTTTGGGATTTTGAATTCAATAATCTCACTTGATTTTTTATTTTTTTTGAAGCTAACACTCATGATTATTGATTACAGTAGTGATCAGTGATCACATAAATACAACTTCCGTCTCCAGATACAAATTTCACACATAAAATTATATATAAAAATTTGTATTTAATTTAATTCTTTATGTATGATATTTATACATTTATATCAAATATCAATAGCCGATCACAATTTATAGAGTTTTTGTTAAGTTGAGATGAAATTACTGCCACGTCAGCATAGGGCTTTCCGAACCGCGACGGTCCCCGCCGTTGTTGCCATCTGTACTCCTGGTGGAAGTCCCTCCCTTACCCTGATATACACGTGTCAATCACAGGCATGCGTTGACCGGTCAAACAGACGACCGATATCATGGTCAGTTGCCTGAAAACCCAACATGAATTTATTTGAGATAGAGAAATATTTGTATTAATGAGAGTGAGGACCACCTGGGGTGAAATTAAGGAGAGGGCGGGTGCACCGATGCTGAAGGTAGTCCTGCATGCAGCCAAGTTGGGTGTGCATTGTGCTTGGTGTATTAGTGAGGGATCTTGGGATTTTTTAATTTTTTTAATCGTGAGACTAATTTTTCGTTATAATTGTGATACATGAAATGAAATGATAGGGATCGGAGATTTTTTTATTAATCAAGTATGTACTAGTAATTAAATTATTTTTATAATTGTTTTCTTGGATCATAAAGAGAATGTTATGCGTGTGCATAAGAGGAGGGAGTGTGGCACTGTGGTGTATGTGGGAGACAGAAAATAATGCAAATCTTTGACCGTTGACTTCTATACAGATACTACTACCTAGTTTGTTTATTTTTCTTTAATTTGGTTTTAACATCTCGAGAAAATGTCTATTTATTTAATTGTGTTTCTGCGCAATAAATAATGTTTAATCCATAATGGGATAATAAAAGTGTTCCAATGATGAACAGATAGGACCTGATTTTTTTAGGAAGGTTTCTGCGCATAAATAATGCTTTATACATGAATATTTGCATTCCTAGCTAGACGGAGCAGATAAACTATGTGCTATGTAGTTGTTTCAGTGGTGAGTTGCAATACTTTTTAGTATGAAATAAATTTCATGGCACCAAAAAGAATTAATTGACTATCTTTGTTGGACTAACTTTTTCTTTAATGATAGTTATAATTATATATAACTATCCAAAATTTCTTGCCCTATATTAAAAGGATGATCGATTGATCGAGAGGGAATATCAAATTACTTGGTAAAAGTCTAGAATTTATGACACCATGAAATAAATTGGTAATAAAAATCAAGAAGGATAAAAAGAGACAGTGAAAAGTTTGGGTGAAGAAAAGTTTAAGTGAAATGTATTTTATCATGTTTCATTTGTTATATCTTTATTTTAACTGAGCTATACATATAACATTATTTTTATACAATATCGTATGAATGGTTATTTTTTGATAATTAACTCATTCATTTTTTGAATTTGTTGGTTTAGCACATTCAACTACACGTATTCTGTACTTGTTTGACATTATAATTATTTATATATGATTTGAAGAAGTCACAATTAAAGTTTGTTTCATAGAATATCATGAGATGGTTGTACTCCATATGCAAATAAGTAGTCGGTTTGTGAGTGACTCTATATGGGTTGGATAAATAACCGACATCTATATATCCAATCAATTGTGATGTACAATTATTCGCATAAAATAAACTCATTTCGATTGTTTCTAAAAATCGTTCGAATATCTTATCATGGGTGAAGAACTAAATCTTGCTAATAAATTTACAGAAAATGGTAAACAGGTCGTAAATTTATTAGCAAGATTTAATTGTTCCTGGAGATATCGTATTAAATGCTTTACCAAGTGATTTAACACCTCTACGTATTTGAATTATATGTCCAAATACTTTACGTTTTAAAAATGAAATCAATTCATGTTGAATTATCTTTCCATTTTTACCATTCTTTTCTCATTGATAATTTTAGGTTCGAGATCCTTATTTTTATTCACGATATTAATAGTTACATTACGTGCAAAAACATCATAGATGATGATATCGTTTTGGTTTCATCTTTTTCCAATATAGATATAACTTGTCTAGATCTCTTTGTTATCATTTCTCGTTATTTGAATATGTTTTAAAATTTTATGATTTGTTATATCCTAAATAACCACATGCCTCTATATCGTGATATATATCTTGATCATTTGCTCCTCTTTTTTTTGAGGATTTTAATATTTGAAATTAAATGGTTTATCATGTTTTAGTCGTGGTTTACGCTCGTTTGTTCTAATGAGTCGTTCTACTAGGATCTCAATTCAAATCGGAGCATCTCATATAGTAACTGCTATCTAGAAGGTGACTTGTAATATTTTAAAAAGTGAATTATTATCTTTTGACATATATATGAATATGTTTCAAACAAATCGAATATAAGCACGTACTTGTTGGGATTCAACTCTTTTGAACTTGCGAGTTTTTTTTTTCCGACATGGATGTACGTAGGTACTACTGATTTCAAAGGTTTAAGTAGAATTAAATTAATCACACAAATCAGAATACTAAACAATGGTGTCACATGTTCGGATGAGATTTGGTCAATCATAGTAATGCAACATGCATGCTCATATATACGAGTCAGAACAGATCCTGCAAACACATGCATAAAATATATATTATTTGTTTTAAAACTAATTACACAACACAATTATTTAATTAAGACATAATCAAATTTAATCAAGAAGATACTAATTGTGGTCCCTAATTACAATACTGTAAATTCCAAGATTATGTCTGTCACAACTCTGCTTTCATCGTAGACATTTTTACAAAATCCCTCAAAAAGTACATAAATAAAATTATCACTAAATCGTTAAGGAAGGATCCTGTCTTATGTAATAAATAATTAAGGGGACATTCTGGTATTTATATATCAACTAGTTGTAGATATTATATATAAACATATATGCTCAGTAACACATTGCTTTCCCTCTTATGAAGTATTAATTAAATGATCGGAAGAAAACAAATATAAAGGTACATTCATAATTCATGTAAATTATTCCCTTAATCACATGCAAAATTCTTCTTGTTGCTTCAAATAAAATCTAAAGTGTTAATTAATTATTGTGACAAAGTTAGTAAAAGCTAGGTTACCTTTATTGCAAAAAAAAATATCGATGCTTGGTTCAACTTTCAAGCAACATCTTTTGATGTGTATAGCAACATATATATGATATGGTTTTGCATGATTTTTATTCACCGTTAGTTTTGAATCTTTATCAGTGAGTTTACACTTGCGATTGAAACGTTCTCACAATCGGGGAGAAATGACAGGTTACTATCTTGAAGCATTATATTGCTAATCCCTCAATGAAGAAAAACAAATAATTGATCTCCATTGAGCAAATTATACTCCGTAGTAAGTTGGAAAAGTGAAAACTTTTGCTTTTAGTTTTATTGCCAAGGTAAAAAACAGAGAAAGTGAAACATTTTGTTTGGAGTTTACAACGGTCTAGCTAAACGTACACCTTGAATTCTGCACTTCAATTCACACCCTTCCGAAACTTTAGTCCATGGGAGATAATCACAGTCAATATTCACATATCCTATTTCTATATTTGAATAAATGTTATTTTAAGACTTTTTTTTTGAATTTATTTTGAAAGTTTTAACACGTATTAATTAATTACAATATATATAAATTATCTTTATTTTATAATTTTACAATTTCTCTTCCTATTAAATTAATAATTATTTATGGAGATAGAATGAGTTAAAGTGAATAGAGGGATAAAAAAATAAAAAATATATTGATATTCTAAAATCGTCATCTATTAAAAGACAAAAAAATTCTTAAAAACGTCGTCTATTTATATGCGGAGATAGTAAAAATTATATACTCTATAAATTAATAATGATTAATTTACATGATTAATTATTATCTCGTTAAATTAATAAAATTTCACGATCCCGATATTATTAGTTTATAGAGTTCGGGAGTGTATGCCATAATTTAAACATTAAACCTGAGTAATTTGTTTACAAAAAGCTGGCAATGTTTCCATAAAAATCCATGCAAGAGAAATGATGGGAACGACATGTAGCCATTGATATTATAATAGGGCCTCTACTTGCAGAATTATTTAATTATTATCGAGAGGAATCTAATTGCCATATATCTTCTTCGAGGTGGAAAAGAGAAAAGGTAATAAGTAACAACACGATGAAAAATTTGAAAGTTGAATACCATGCAAACAGTAAAAATGTGGTTTATTTTGTTTCACTTGATGGCAGCCTTTCCATTTGATTTCTCTCTCAAAATTTTGTCCCAATTTCATTCATGAGCCTATTTGTTTTTGTTGCTAACATTAGGTCTTGAATGACCTTTGTATTCATGCCCTAATTTTAAAGCTGTTGATGTTCTCTTTTTTTTTCTTACTTCAAAAAAGAAAAAAAATATACTCTCTGTTTTCTCTCTCTCTCTCTTTTATTTTATTTTGTGCTAAAGTATTACGTAACCACTAGCGAGAATGATGGTTCAAAATCCTACATGCATCGGATAAGAAGTGGGTGACATGATCGAGATAACCCCGGCCTTCAACCTCACATTAGATCTATTAAGCCATTCTAAGACATCAAAAGAAAAGATTACCCATGGAATGGAAGGATTAACCACAATAAAGTTAAAACTTTTTGAGACATATATACTTAATAAGATATGATGAACAGTACTCTACCAACTCCTTTAAACAATTTTTATGAATCAAACTATGATATAGATGTGAAGCATTTCATCACTCGGATTGTTTAATAGACATATTTTTGTTTACTTTTAACAAAAAAAAAAAAATCAAAATTGGTACATGATCAACATTTAACAGCAGGAAGATATAGTTATTGGGTATTTGTTGCCGACAGGAGAATTTTGAGCTCACATGAAAGTGAAAGTGAAATGGATTGGAGTATTAGTTAAAGGGTCAAGTACTTTAGCCTAGTACTAAAATACGGACGTGTCCTCTAAAACGTACAAAAAAAAATTTACCTTGAATTTTGATATTGGCCGGCACGAACACGTGGAACGTCTAATTTTCTATGTTGGTCTTTTAACAGAAAGTTAAAATAAAATAAAATTAGATGTGAATTGTGATGTAAAAAAAGAGACTCATTTGATTGGATTTGGGCTGTTAAGTCCTTATCCTTTGTAAAGTTATAAATGTATGCCGGTAGCTGTGAAATTCTTTTCTAATATTTCGCTTTCATTTAACAGTAGCTAGTGATGATAAATTTTATTTTGACAGGATAATTATTACATATTATATAATATATAAATCATATCCACTTCTGTTTTTATCATTTTTGTCGGTCCAGTGCCTCAAAGATTAGAGAAACTGTTCATGACTTACCCAGCCCGAAGGAATAATTTTAATAATTGGTGCCCTCCAATTATTGTTTCCACATACGTTCTATATATCATTTTTTACAAGTTATAAAAGGGGTGAAATCGGTTGTCATTTTGTACATATGGCCCTTAAAACCAAATCGTTTCCCTTAGATATAAGAGGTCTAATCTAAAGAAATATATAGAAACGGGGTCATCGGTTTTAACATCAGGCAAATAAAGAGTCTCCCCTCCAAAAATAAGAGTTTTAGTCTAATGGAATATTTTATAATTTTTTTATATCAAAATCTAAATAAAATAGGCTTTTTAAAATTGGACAAATTTGAACCTTTCTAAAAAAAAAATCGATTAATGTCCAGTAAGATTTTTCTTTATATCTTTTAATATAATTTTTTTTTTATTTTTTAAAAAAAGGTTTCTACAAATTTAGGCTTTTATCTAATGAAAAATTATCCCTGTTATTTAATGTTTATAGATATATATTTTGAAATAATAAGCAACAACCTCATATAAAAAAAATTACTCGAACAATTTGAAATTGAATATGAAAAATCAATAGGTCTGTGGAAGTGTTATAGGAACAATTAATTTACACTGATAAGATAAAAACGTCTTGCCTTCTATGTTTGTTTCTATTCTTTGATTATGATGGATAATGATGCTTAAGCAACTACTCCACATATGCGATGACAAATTCATGAAACTTTGTGAGCAATGATAAACTCTTCGACCTTTTATTTTTTCCCCATTCTTACAGGTGTTAGCAAATATTGTGACTATTTTTTTTTGTAAATAATTTTCGACCTAATATGTTATCATTACAAATAGTTTATTTGAATTCAATTAAATATTTTATTGGTGAATAATCTTTTGTATTAAATGTTTGGATGAGATTATGCATTCAAATCATGTGTTTCGGCAAATATATTTTTAATATTCTCAACCATAATAATATTTTTTTTATCATATACAATCGAATATGCTCTTAAAAGTTAAAACTAACTTCAAAAAACAAAAAAAAAGAATTATGCCCTTAAAACCTGAGGCGACGTCCGCATATTATTCTACTAAAAGTTAATTTTAAATTATATGTATAAGGGTACTTACGACAACAAGGATTAATAAACAATAAATAATAATTGACTTGAAAACTTTAACTTTTCCTTATCGAATACTACGTCTGTTTCACGATATTGGATATTTTGGATTTTGATGATATAGTGTAATTAATCAAGCCTATTAAAGATATTTTTATGAAAAAAAATCTCAAACTTCTCATAATTGAACAAAATATCATGTATAATTTAAGAAATATTTTTTTAAAAAAAAATTACTCTCATGTCTAATTAATTACACAATGCCATTGAAACTCATATCACAATTTATTATGAAACGAGGGAATATATATTTTTTGAATTAGAGACTATTTGCTAGTTTCAACAAACTTAAATCAACAAGCAACAAATTAAAACACGCACACAAACACTAATACAATAACATGCACAAAGCATAAATTAATTATCTAGATTGAAGATAGTGGAAATAGCGAAGAACAAAACTACTTTTTATATTATTGTTCGTCAATACATTATAAACCCCTTAGATCTAAGATTGATTATTTCAACAATGCTCACGGTCTAAGAATTGTGATCATAATGAAAGATTATTTATGTCTATTCAATATATACCTCAATTAAGTTTGCAGTTCACGAATCCTTTGACAAAAATCAAGAGCAGATACAATATCTTATTCAAAAAAAAAATCTTTTTTTTAATAAAAGGATAAATTTATTAAAAAAAATTGAGATGATCGAATTTATTATAATCAACTATCTCAAACTGTCGGATTGATCACTCCATCTTCTTGTCTAATTCTCTCGATAGAAATCTCCTCTTCAATCTTTACAATTCTTTATAAGATTATTCTCTTTGCATTGTTTCAATTCTGTTTTTTTGATGTTCGTCAATGAATAATTACTACAAATTTTCTTTTAGTATTGTTTATAAATAATTTTCATATTTATAAATAATTGTCATATTTCAAATCTTAAGAACAAAATTTATTAAAAATTTCATTTATGCCCTGATAATTAAAAGTAAAATAAGAAATAATCATTACTTATAAGGATAATTTAATTATTAACATCTATAATAATAATAATTTTTAATCATAACAAAACCTCAACTAGTCAACTTCTAGTAATTATTTATGGACGTCGAGAAATAAAATTCTTACATTATGTATTTGACGGTTAAAATGAATGAATTCATTATCTGATGATTAAATCTCCTTATAACTTTATCATTTATTTTTCCAAATTCCTTATTTATTTTGTCATTGCTTTATTTTCAATCGATTGGATACTTTCAGAAAAGAAAAGGTTGGTCTATTAATTAGACAACATTAGTAGATATGTACTTTTTAGCTAATTAGTAGGATTTCTAGGAATTTGTGAAAGAATATGTATATATATATAGTATGTGATTACCTTCTAAGTATATACTACTCCTATTTTCCGAATTGTCATATTTTTTATTTTTAATTGTTTATAATTATTTATCACATTGCATTTTTTTTATAATATTTTTGTTTCTTTCTTTTCATTTAAAGATCAAATATATTATTATAATAATATTTTAATATTTAAAATAAGTAGTGGACAGATATTTTAAGATTTTCTTTTTTCATTTCTGATGATCATTATATTTTTTAGTCCCTCTAAAACTCTAATTTGAGGTAACTAATCTCGGACGGATGGGGGAGTAGGGTTTTTTTGTTTTTATTTTTTTAAGTTTATATATATGTGCTTCAAATGGGTATCCTTAGATTAGAACTTTATGCTCCATCTATATATGCCTTTGAAATTTGGTCTCCTTTAGCTTGCTTGATACTAACGGGGCACACTGTTGAATTCTACTTGACTTGACTAGAATAGAAATTAATTCAAGAAGCATAAGCTTAGATTTTATACTCCGCAAAAGTTTTTTTCTTTTTAAGCAAAAGGGCTTGAATGAATAATATTATATTGTTTTGAATACAAATTAAAATGAGAAATATAATCTAATGCAACTTGATTTATAGCTGGATTCAGCTTCTAATTCCAGACGTCTTTAGTGCTACGAACTGTGACATAGATTAAACATGTTGGCCACATAACTTTTTAACAGCATCATTACCATGAAGAAAAATTATGTTGTAGATATAGTAATGGGTTAGATTATAATCATAGTTTTCCCATGTTATTGAACTACTCTTTCTACAACATTTGTTAAGTCTACAAATCTTCATATAATTCCTGATAAAAAAAAAAAAAAAAGGCGCATCACAATGCCAGCTAGATCTTTGTTGAATTCAATGGGCTACACTTAACAAGACTTTTATTAGTAATACTTCCCAAATTGGAAACAGCACAAACAATACTTAATTTGAAACAAAAGAATTACAAATTTTATTAATATATAAATAATTTTGGAGACAAAGAAGGGAGCAAACCAAATGGGTGACTTGGGCTGTGGTCATAACACCAATAAAATGAGTTTGTCGGCTCCCCTTTTAGGGCTATAGTGATATGTTGGAACATCAAAACATATTTGATTATAGTCTACGAACTAGTTATTAGGAGAGGATAAACATTTATCTAAAGTTGAGAAGGAAAAATAAAATGAAAAAGAGGGTTCGTGAAAAAAATAAATGGTTTAAAAGAAAGATAATGAAAAAAATGTCTCATCCTTTTATGATTTCCAATGCAAAGCCGTTCCCCAACCCAAATTCAAGAATGGTCGCAACGGAAAGAGATTAAAATGATTTTTTTTTTTTGACATTGAAAAATAAAAATGATAGTCTGACTTTCAATTAGGTTTTTAATCCTCTTTCAAAAGCAAAGTGTGTAATCAATGCGATTTTAGACCTAGAAAGAGTTAATGTCCAATCTTATATATAGTGTCATGAATGAAATAAGGTTAATTATGGGTAAAAACCTTTTAGCCCATCGTTTCTTGTCGCCGGTTAAGGCAGCCACCGGGCCCTCTCGACGAAACATCCGGTTGACCACAAAGTACAAAAAAAAAATTATGATGATTAATACATGTAGCCATATAGGGTCATCTATGCATATACTTGAAGAAGCTATTTATGCTTTCTTTTCTAGGGTTCGCTTTGTTTTTTATCGGGTGCTTTTGATTTGTTCTTTGAAATAAAAATGTGGCGTGTGACAAGGAAATGAATATAAAAAAGATAGATAGTATTTGGACCAAGAAAGGTGGGGAACAAAGCCATGTGGAAGTTGAAATTTTATAACATGTTTATTGTGTATAAAATGTATGTAACGAAAAAATGGGAAATTAATCATAAAATCCATATAATAATAATCTTTTTTTATGTAACATATAATAGTAATCTAGGTACAGTTTTCCAATGTACCATGAGACGGGAAGAAGATTAATTGTGAACTAATACCTTATTTTTAAATAAATGTCGTTTTTTATTGTTAAATTTTAAAAAAATTTGATATATTTAAATATAATGATCATATATATAATTTTTCCATAAACCTAAAAAGCAAAAAAACATCTATAATTTGAACATAGAGAAATTATGTCTAAATATTGTCAAACAAATCTTCAAAAAAAATATTGTCAAACAAACATAACGGATATTAAATGCAATAAGTTAGGTTTATATATATGGTCAAACATATATAAAACGGCCAATTAATATAGATGTGGTGCCTCATGTTTTTGGATGTTGCCTCGAATCGGTATTAATTCCCTCGTGAATTTTGAAACCTGAAACTAAAACACCAACGATTGATCCGTGTGTGTCAATTAGAAGGCTCAACGGGGCCATTTGTTTACTAACTCATGTGTATGCATATGTCTCTTTTGTGAAATGATTGGTTGGTTTATTTTTCCATTATGTGAAGGTGTTTCTGATTTTCTATTGAACCGGTTATTCTTTGATCACGAAAATAAAACATAATACCTCATGTTTACATGTACATCTATGATTATTTATTGTCGGTTTGTCCCATTATTAAAAATAAAAATAAAAATAAAAAACGGTTTATTCCATTCTAAGTTTTAGTAGTTGTGTATCAAGTATCATCAATATTTCTATTGGGTACAACCTAGATGACCTAAATAAGGGGAACCTTTTAACTTCAAACCGTTTCTCTATTTGCCGGGGTTTGCAAATTAACTTTCATAAATGTTCTTTTGTGATCGAGATCTTTCTACTTAACTGGCAAATTCATTTGGCAGCAAAACCAAATCGCTTCCAATCTCATATCTTTGAATACCATTGGGTTATTATAAGTTAAATGATCGGCAGATTTAACAATTAACAAGATGTATTCTCTAACAAAATGGGAACATTGACATCTTTTTGAATCTCGCAATTTTTCCTTATTTCAAAATATTCTTATATATATTGTCAGTTTGTCACTTAATTAAAATGTCAAACATACATGAAGTTTTTTATACTTCATATCAAACATATATAGGCATAATTTCTTCTTTCGTGTTGGAATATTTGTTTCATGAAACCTGCCTGTCAAGATATGATTGAAGGTTTAATATGTTCAAATATAAAAAAAGTAAAGAAGAAGAAGATCTACAGAAACTTGCAGTTGAAGAAATCTAAGTCATCAATGGAAAAGGCCATCAAAATTGGGATCATTGCTATTGTCGAGGCTCTCCTAAGTGTTCTAGATGATCCTGAAGCAAAGGGAAGCAAAATTGGGTCGATTAGAGGCAATGTAGAGAAGATTGAAGTTGATTCTACAATTGTGACTGGCAAGGACAATTCTGCACATCGTCAAAAGGTTGAGGATCTTGTCAACTCTGTACAGAAACTTAGGGACTCTATCGGCTTTTCTGGAACTTCGTCGACTGAGAATGCAATTGACGATCTGCGGAGCGATCGTCGTTTAGTCGGAGCTCAGGCGACATGCCAAAAGGTTCAGGAAGACGTCGGCTACAATACCTCTACGAGCAATTCATCTACAATTCCCTAGAATCAAAAGCCTCAATTTGCCTAGGGTTCCAGGTTACTGTTTCATTGCTCAGCTTTCTCTTTCTTTTGAATAATTAGGGTTAGCTTATCTTTTTCTATTCTTGATGGATTTTGATGATTCAAAAGGCCATTTAGGGTCGACTTGATGCTCTGAATCTGATTATGAAGTTAATTTTAGCAATTATCTAGTAATGAATAAAATGTCTGCTCGATTAACTTGAGTTCTGGGTTTCTGCTGTCAGAATTGGAGATTTCTACTACAAGTTGTTTTTGGCTGATTTTTTGATTCAGAAAGCACACATTGGTGACTGTGAAGATGTTTTGTGTACAAACCTTGCGATGAAAGAGCTCAAAAATGATCATGGTACTCAAAGTAGTTGTTTTAGCTTAGTTTCTGCAATTTCAATCCCCGTTTCAGTTTTAGTCAATCAAATGAAGAAGTTTAAATTGAAAAAGTTCAATAGTAGTGCAGTAAAGGTTTCTGCATTGGTAATATGTCATTTGAAGCACTGAATCAAAAGTCAAATACAAAGTCAACCATTTACTTTTATGTGTGTTCTTCTGCAAATTCGAAGTTCAGATGCAGATGAAGTGAAATCTATGTTCCAGCTGATTGTAGTCTCATTTTGAAGATTAAAAGAAATGCAATAAAGTGAAGAGCAATCAAAAACTCAGTCATTTTGAGTTTTTAGCAGTTTATGCCTTGTGGTCCCAAAAGTGCTTTTTACTTTTCCTACATGTAATTTCATTTTCTGTATTTTGTAAATAAGACTTATGACGTCTAGATTAGGTTGAGGATTAGTATATAAAGTTCTTAACTTTCCCTTTTCGATTACGAGCTCTTAGTATTATAAAAAAAAATTGAATCTGCAATTTTACTAATTTGTTTATCAAGAGTTCATCATTTATTTTTCCAGTTTCAAATGTCTTTTATTTTGTGGATGCATTAGATTTGAGAGTAACCTTAGTACTAAAACCGAAACTAAATTAGTATTTAGGATCAAAACACCTTAGATACCAACGATTAGCCTCAGATCAGATTCAAATTTCAGCACAAATATGATTAGTATTATCTTGTTTTCTTATTTTAGGTCCTGTGATTTTATATCTCGTCTTCGTTAGGGATATTCGGTCCACCATCAGTGGAGCACCCGATTACCGCATTAACCCCGAAGAAGAATCGAGAAAGGGCTTTTACTTTTAAGTCTTATGTTCATATTATATACTCCATATGCTAAGCTTGCTACTAGCTAGAGTAACAAATTCATGAGAGAAAGAGATGATTGGATAGTTTAGGATATGAAAGACATGCTAGAAAGTGTATATATATGATAATTAACTCTATAAGTGAATTGCTGCATGTTCTAAATTAACAAAGAGTCAAACTAATTGGCCCCTACTCTCTCAATCGTGTCAATTTAAGACAAAGGGGGATGAACTAACGACATGCTGTCACGTACTTAGTGTTTCCCTCGATTAAGTAGTGAGACACTTAGCTAGAATTGTCCCTGCAAAGCTAAGTCAGCCTTTAGAATCCTAGCGGAAGTCTTAGAATAGCTTAAGAACTCGAAAAGTAAGCTGGAATATGAAAGAATGAGCTAGCTACGAAAATGCTCTCTATTGTTTAGGAAATGTGTGTTATGTGTGTCGTTTTCAAATGAGGGGGTTTACCCCTTTATATAGCCTACCAACTACTCTAGAAAATTCTATACAAGAAGATTCTAGAGAATGTACAAGAGTGTTCTAGAGTGTCTAGAAGCTCTAGAACATGTAGGAGCCTTCTACAATTGTGTGGAACCTCCCGGAAAAGTCTAGCTCAAGGCGGAGCCTTTTAGAGTCTTCCGGACTCCGATCCTTCCGCAAGCTTCCGGAGCCTTCCCGATCCTTCTAGCCGCTTCTAGAGTATTTTGGGCCTCTCTAGTCAATTTCGTATCCTTCCGGATCCATCTCGAGCCATCCGAATAATTCTGGAGCATTCCGGGTAGTTGAACCCGCGAAATGTGACATTCTCCCCCACCTAAATCGGCAATGCTCCCATTGCCTTGAGTGACTTGTTTAGGAACTCGGAGATTCCTACCTCGACGAGCTCTTCTCTTCCTACGCATTGCCCCCACCTTCGAGGCTCGCGAGTTCACCAAGTGTTCGCCCAAGTTTCCTTCAATGTCGCGTCCCTTGTAGCCTTGAGTCTCGGTATGTTGCTCTTTTCCCGATGAGCTTGTCGCGCTTTTGCTCCATTGATGCGTCACCTTTGCCACTCCACCGGACCCTTCCGACTTGATCCCCGTCTTGAGTGTTGGCTTTCCGTCGCCATTATGATGACCCTTCATCAACCGCATAACCGACAACGAAACTTGCTTCGACTCTTCCCTTATAATCGGAACGGTGCATCCTCCCTTATCATATATGCACATTAAGTTGGAAAATGGCATAGGGACGAATTTGATCTTCTCCAAGAACTCAAGCTCGATGACTAACTCATAGTCATCTAGCTTGGTCACATGCATATCCTCCTTTCCCTTCCATTCGCCCACACGAAGCTTCACATCGTGAGAGATTCCCACAATCGGTGTTGGATCCGTGTTCACGGCCTTCATCATGACGTCCACTTTCCTCCATTTGAGCCCCAACTCTTTAGCGACATCATCTCTGATGAAAGTATGAGTAGAACCGGTATCCACCAATGCTCGGATGGTTCGGCCGGCAATCTCCGTATCCACATACATCGACTTGCCTTCCGCTCTCTTGGTGCTTGCTTTCATTGCATTAATCCGTTGAAGCGCGCTCATCCTCATCGGCTCGGAATCCTTCTCTTGCGCCTCCGTTTCATCCGCCCCTTTATCGGTCATAACCATCGCAACGAGTTTTCCCCTAAGCGGACAATCAAGGGCTTTGTGCGGACCCGTGCATAAGAAGCAAACTAAAGCCTTCTTACCCGATTTATTGTCCGTTCGTGCTTGATTATCCTTCCATGGCTTAGCCGAATCTCCCTTGTCAGCACTCCCTTCGCCATGCTTCGAATTATCCCATCCTTCCCCACCATGCTCCGGATCGTCTCCCAAACTCTTCTTTTCTAAGTTCCAGTAGTCGCTAAGTGATTCGGCAGCGGCAATAACTTTCGACAACCCCTTAACTCCGCGATGCTTGAGTTCCAATTGAGCCCATCCCACGAGACCATCCATGAACATGAAAGCATCATCCTTCTCTTGCATGTCCGACACTTCCAACAAGAGCTCGGAGAACTCTTTGATGTACTCCCGGATTGTCCCATTTTGAGTGAGCTTCCGAAGCTTTGACCGAGCTTCATTTTCGGCATTCTCCGGATAGAAATGCACCTTAAGCTCCCTCTTGAACTCGACCTTCCGACGCCACCACAACATGGCTATGTCGGATAGATACAGTGAAGCCGTATCGAGCTTGGTAGCATCATCCATGTATCCCATCGCCCGAAAGTATCGCTTCATGTTCCATAGGAAATTATCAATTTCCCGTGCACTACGAGCCCGATTGTAGTACAATGGTTTCGGAAACTCCACCATTGCCGCTGGTAGAGTGATCAACGGTTGGTTCCCATCGCGCCTAGCAGCCTTCATCCGGTCCACCTCCGACACCAAGCCGGTTACCGTAAGCGAGAGTCTCCCCAGAGTTCCCTCGAGGCGTGCTACCCGATCTTGAAGCCGCACACTATCTTCCCGCAACATCACATTTTCCCCACGCTGCGCTTCATTGTCTCTCTTAACCTCGTCAATCGCCTCCTTGAAAATGTTGTTGCGTAGAAAAACTTCTTCACGGAACTTCTTTAGCCTCTCCTCGAGCTTCCCCATGTTGGAACTTAGACTCAAACTAAGGCTCTTGAACCCGGATTGTAGATCGTCAACCCCATGAGCGATCCTCTCATTGAGATCCACCATATCCCGTGAATGCTTCTGCAATCCTAGTTCAATCACTTGAAAACGATCTTCCCCTCCGGCTACAAGTTCCTCCAAGCTAGCGAGTCGTGCACCAATCGTGGGATCGACGGATCGATCCCTCTTGCTCTTGGATTGCTTCTCCGTATTCTTCTCCACAACTTTATCGTCGTTTCCGGCCATTGCGATGACTAGTCTCTGATACCACCTGTCACGTACTTAGTATTTCCCTCGACTAAGTAGTGCGACACTTAGCTAGAATTGCCCCTGCAAAGCTAAGTCAGCCTTTAGAACCCTAGCGGAAGCCTTAGAATAGCTTAAGAACTCGAAAAGTAAGCTGGAATATGAGAGAATGAGCTAGCTACGAAAAGGCTCTCTATTGCTTAGGAAATGTGTGTTGTTTTCAAATGAGGGGATTTACCCCTTTATATAGCCTACCAACTACTCTAGAAAATTCTATACAAGAAGATTCTAGAGAATGCACAAGAGTGCTCTAGAGTGTTTAGAAGCTCTAGAACATGTAGGAGCCTTCTACAATTATGTGGAACCTCCCGGAGAAGTCTAGCCCAAGGCGGAGCCTTCTAGAGTCTTCCGGACTCCGATCCTTCAGCAAGCTTCCGGAGCCTTCCCGATCATTCTAGCCGCTTCTAGAGTATTTTGGACCTCTCTAGTCAATTTCGTATCCTTCCGGATCCATCTCGAGCCATCCGGATAATTCTGGAGGACAATGCAATGCAACACAAGCTTGATGCTATCTATCTATCTATACAATATAGAAGACAACGTCGATTTGGATGAAATTTGACCACATGTCATAATTTAATTAAATAATTTCGTTAATAAATTTTGTTTTCATTTCTAAAAAAAATTTTCTACTACAATTAAATTTTAACATAGTGTTTTATAATCAAAATAGAAAAACAAATCGACCATATATTATATAAAATCAAAAGAGTATTTATATTTTTCTACGATTAAACGAGGAAAAAGTCAGCAGATTATTAATTAATTTTTCTCTCTTCTTAATGAATAGTTTTATACTTGATAATTAAAATAGGAAAAAATTTGATCATAGTTTAACAAATCAAAAGAGGAAAAAAAAAACAACCATATTCTCAATTAAGTTTTCTCAATCATTTATTTATATATTTCAGATTTTACATTTTTACTAAATTTTAATTTCCATGATCATAATGAGTTAATGTGCCATCCATTTCATTTTACAATATGTATTGACCTAACCTGTTAGATTGAAGGATTGGTTTGAATAACATTTTTAATAAGTCAAATTTATAGATCTTGCCCATTATTTTCACGGTGTAACGGTCGAAGTCCATATACATTTTGACAGCTCTACTATAAATTTCCAACTTATTTGTATTTTTTAGTTTTCCCTCCTCCTCTCCGTACAAAAATTACTCATAAAAAATGAAAATACTAGTAATTAATAATTATGTTATAATTAATTTTCAAAATATCAATCTATTATTATCGACACCGGAACACACGGGTTAGTACATACATATATGGCCCCCCAAACCATATCTTGAAGATAAATTATGCATCACCTTTGCTACTTATTCACTTTCTATTCTGTGTTTATGTATTTTCACCTAATTAAATTGACAAATCATTGGAATAACTTTTGCCAAGTAATTTTAACT
The DNA here is from genome assembly GCF_046630445.1 of Rutidosis leptorrhynchoides. NCBI lineage: Eukaryota > Viridiplantae > Streptophyta > Magnoliopsida > Asterales > Asteraceae > Rutidosis > Rutidosis leptorrhynchoides. Next base: position 67,840 of record NW_027266574.1, read on the forward strand.
TTGTGTGACACAGTCAGCCTCTCTCGACCCCTAACCTACATACATTGTTAAAATTTGGGCCTCGGCCCACTTCACGTCTCCAAGCCCATCTCCTACATCAAATCATCACCATGATCTCCATCTACACAAGGTGTCTCCTTCACCTCCGTACCTCCTCTGATCACTCACTAATTCACGCCACCACCATGCTGACTCCGGTTCTCACGCCACCATCATGCTTACCGGACATCTCTTTCACCACCATCTCACTCAATCTACACTATATAATTATGCATCTTGTAGTGCTAATATGTAAGTTCAATTTTATTTATCTGTATTGTATTTTTCACAAAATGTGTTGAATCAAATTGTTCTTCAATTCTGTTCGTGTTCTTCACTTCCGTCTCCAAATTTCAACATGGTATCTTGAGCTTTAAGTTCATTCTTTTTTTATCCTGATTTGTCCTTCAAATCTTCATCTTCTTCGCCAAAATTATGACTTTCGATGTTAATCTCTAACTGAGCTTCGATTCTTGTTAGATAGTTCTTTCTTTTCTCGATTTCGATTGTGTTTTTTTTCTCCGATTCTCTGTTTGTAATTCTCTATCAATAATAATAATGGCGACGACTACTTCCAATCCAGCCACCACCAAACACAAAGCTCCTCCTCCTCTATATCAAATCCACCGCCACCGACGGCGAAAATGGCGATGTCACTAGCAAAACAGACCCTTGTCATATCTTCATTGATCATCTTCTGGTCGTCCCTTTACAGGCGCTAAAATCCAGGCCACAATTTTTTGAAGATTGCGACTTTAGGGGTTGTGTTTTATGGTTCCGTCGTTGGTAGCAACATATCTCTCATGTTCTTGCCCGTGTCGTTCAGTCAGGCTGTGGGTGCTACAACTCCGTTTTTCACGGCTATGTTTGCGTATTTTATGACTTTCAAAAGGGAGGCTTGGGTTACTTATGCTACTCTTGTGTCTGCTTCTTGCTAGTGTTGTGATTGCTAGTGGGAGCGAGCCTGGCTTTCACCTCTATGGTTTCATCATGTGTATAAGTGCGACAGCAGCCGGAGCCTTCAAGTCTGTTCTTCAAGGCATTCTGCTCTCTTCTAAAGGAGAGAAGTTGAATTCGATGAATGTGTTGTTGTATTTGTCCCCAGTTGCAGTTGTAGTTTCGTTGCCGGCAGTGGTATTTATTGATCCAAATGTGTTTGAAGTGATCGTACAACTTGGAAAAGAGCACAGATTCATGTGGCTTCTTCTCATCATCAATTCTATAATGGCCTATGCTGCTGACTTGTTAAACTTCTTGCTCACTAAACACACAAGTGCACTAACTCTCCAGGTACTCGGCAATGCGAAAGGAGCAGAACTTTTGCATCAAGAAGGAGCCAGGGAAGTTTATGCGTGTTGTACTCATGCTGTTTTCAGTCCTCTAGCAATTGAGAGATTGTCAAGTAGGCTATTTCAAGAGTCATTCTTTCAAGGAGATGCAAGAATTTATGCAGATGTGGTGGTGAATTACAGCAAGCTCGATACCCTGAGGCTTTTTCCAGCATCCTCTCACAGTTAAGTTGGCTCACAACTCTCGGTATTAGCTATATTTTAGCTTACTGATATTAGCGGTATCTGCTGTGCTGTGAATGATTCTTGTGTTTAGGCATAATATGCTTTGATTTGAGTAGTATAGCTTGCTAAAATGAAGAGATAGGTTGTTAATAGTCTCTGTTTGGGATCAGCTACTTGTGGACTGATTTAGATGGCATTTACTAAATGTTTGGATGGCTTATTATCATGTTTGGAGCTCTATAGTTGTCTCGTGTTGACGGTTGTCTATTGAAGTTTGCTTATACCGGAGAATGTCTATTATGTCGTTTGTCGTTTGGAATTCCTTGTCGATTGGGTTTGAAATGTATGCAAAGTCGTCGATGATTGGTGACTATCGACTACACGGGATTGCATCTTGCCGCCTATGTTAGGTAATTATTTGATAGTAGTATGTTAGGCATCGAATGGATGGTTTAGTAAAACAAGATAATGTGATCATCAGAGAATGACACCCCTGTTGTTCAGCTTCCTGATGCAATATCCGCTACTACAATAATTGAAGCAAGTGCCCATGCGTTTTGCTTGAAGCATCGTCACGGACTTTTGCATCGTTCTCCCTCAGCTTCTTCATGTCCAAACTCGGCATCTGCGACTTCTCTCCACTCCCGGCTTGAGGGGGGTGTTAAAATTTGGGCCTCGGCCCTCTTCACGTCTCCAAGCCCATCTCCTACATCAAATCATCACCATGATCTCCATCTACACAAGCTGTCTCCTTCACCTCCATACCTCCTCTGATCACTCACTAATTCACGCCACCACCATGCTTATCGGACATCTCTTTCACCATCTCACTCACTCAATCTACATTATATAATTATGTATCTTGTAGTGCTAATATGTAAGTTCAATTTTATTTCTCTGTATTGTATTTTTCACAAGATGTGTTGAATCAAATTATTCTTCAATTATGTTCGTGTTCTTCACTTCCGTCTCCAAATTTCAACATACATACACATGGTAGATGATAAAAATAAGGTGAAAATTTGTTAACGTGTCAAAAAGTACCGCATAATCAAATTTTATTTTAGGATGAAGTGAAGGTGGAAAAAAGTATAGTAATAAACATCCGCATGTAGGCTTAAAATTAAACATTAGGATCAAATATATGGTTTTGCCGATAAATTATTTAGAAATATTCAACTTTCTATCACGTTCATGAACACTCAAATTATTCCATAAACTTTGAAACCCCAATCTCATACATTTTCATTTTGATTTAGTATGACATAAAGCTATAAAACTTATCCCAATTCTGTTGAGGCAAAACAGCTTTCAAGCATGCTCAATTGAAACACGACTTCTAATGTTCAACAAATTTTTAGTCGATGGTGATAAATGCATCATACAAGCATATTGAACTATGACCTCAAACTTAAGTTGGTTCACTTACAACCCAGTTAAATCATCATTTCATTATTAAGATGCGTTAGAAAACAGAGTACAACGTGACCACTAAGAAAATCAAAGAAACAGTAAGGTTATGAAAATAATGACATCAGGATCTTGCTGTCTATGCGTTTTCTCCATTTCCGGAAACTTTGTTGAAAAAGACCAAACATAGAAAGGCACAACACAGCCGAAACATCTCATTCAAACACTGAGACAAGTCCATCCCAACTACAAGAAGCAATCACATTCGGCATCCCAGGATGGAAAGCAACATCAATGTATGCTTGCTCATACGCTTTAATTTTCTTCACACATTTTGAGGACTTGTAATCATAAACGTAAATAGAACCATCCGAGGACCCCGAGACAAGTTTCTCTCCATTCGAGCTGAAATTGCACTTTATTGGGAAGCCGAAGACCCCATGGCCTTCGTATCTCTTATACTTGTTTAGCTTAAAAGGGGAATAAGAAGAAAAGATTGCAATGTAATTTCCATTTGATTGGGCGACAAAGGTGGGATCAAAAGGGTGGTACCTAATACAAGGACATGTGTATGCTTCAACATAGACCTGATACAGAAAGAAAGAAACAAAGCATTGCTTAAAATGAGTAGACAGAATACAAAACCAACATCTAACTTGTCAAAAAAAGATATAATAAGTCCAAATTTATAATAAGTTTGTGACATATGCCTTACATTGGGAAAATGATATAATAAGTCCTTTTTATCCAAAATAATGGCACAAATACTACAAAGAAGTATCTTTATCCACTTTCAAAAAAAGAAAGTATCTTATTCACTAATCTAAAATAGCCAGGGCAGCTGTATAGAGCAGAAATTATGGGTTCCCCTGCGTAGGTGAATAATCTATTTATTTTAATCAAGCCATGAAAGCAACATATATAACAGAAGGAAAATAGAACGATACACGTTGGCATCCATTTTTTGCCTAGACAACGTGATTGAGATAATGAATCATCTTCCATCGAAAAGAAAACATTTTGGGGTTTTTAATCCAATCCATGAGTTCAAAATTTTTATGCAAGAATAAATCCATAATTAGTTTGCCAACTTGGATATCACTGTCTCTAAAAGTAAATAATGAGGTCGAACGAATGGATAGTTATCATATTGAGGGCATTGGGTCATTCGAATGTAGATTATTCGAAAAGAAGGTTTAAAACCTTCTGGTCCGTAACTCCGTAACCCAAATCTCTGCCTTGCAGAAAGTGGTTTTTGACTGTAGTCCATAATTTCAAAAATCTCTCTTTTTTTTCTTGTCAATCTCTCCCAGATAATCAGTCAATCTCTCAACTAAGTTTGTTAACCTTCCCCTATACTATCTTTAATTTCTTCTTCTAAAACTTGAGACTAAGCATAGATGACCATGAGTGTAAACAGTAATCAAATTGAATTATATAATAAATGACGTCAGATTAATCTAGTCATCACTAATCAAGTAAGAATCTGGTTGTGCTGCAGGGAGCTTTTTTCATTGATATATGAAAAAGAGAGTACAGGAGAGGCAAAGATCAAATACAAGTAACGGAACTTTGTTCAACACTACTGGATTCCAGCATAAGCTGTCAACAAATCAATACACGAGTCCCCTGTTTTAGCTCTCTAATCCTTAATACTTGCTGGCTGCTGCCAAGCAAGAACACAATCTTAGCATTATCTCTAAGTTAATTAGCTGAGTCATTCACTTTTCTTGCGTAAAATAGGAATTGTTTCGGAACATAGACAGCATCTGGATTCTGAAAATATACATTGGTTTGTTGTAGTAACCATCCATGAATCAATAGTCACAAATAATAGCACACTATTGAGCCTATTCTTAGTTTTATGAGTTACAGTATATGACTAACAATAAGCTTAAACTCAGCATCCTCTTCTTAAGCCAATACAAGACGGGCTAAAAGGTTGCACTTATTTAATAGTTGATTAATTTCCAATGCACACAAAAATATATAATTTAAATGTAAAACTGGTTGAAACATAGCATGCAGAACCAAAAAACTGAGGGGTATCACCGATAGCATGTTCTTGCAACGCAGTAGATTTGTATCTGTACTTTTTCTCCTACTGATTTACTATCATATTAAAGTAAGATAATATAATTTCAGGCATGCTTACCTGGTTAGAAAGCGGAACTTGTCGTGAGACATCCCAAACAATAATGGAGTTTTCACTAACATTGCCTCCAGAAACATCACTAGAAGAGATAAATTGCCTGCCATCGGTGGAAAATTCAACATCAAGAATTGGCCCTAGGTTTCGCACATAATCATGGACCACCTTGCCCGTCCTAATATCCCATAATCTGAGGCAGCCCTTAAACCCTCCAGAAAGGAAGAGGTTTAAGTTTTCTGGATGGAACTTGACAACTCCGATGACTTGGTTATCTTTAAAGACCTGAGTCTCAACCCCATTCTCGATGTCTATCAACCTTGACGAACAATCATATCCACAAGAAAGTAGAGACAATCCTTGCTGTGACCACTTTACATCTTTTACTGGTGCACCGTGAAAGCTGAACAGACGAGCTTTCTTGTCATCCCTACTCCATACATTCCAGATATAGATATTGTGATCCATCCCAGCAGAAGCGAGAAGATGAGCTGTAATCTAATTCCAATGAACAGATCAATAAGTCAAGAGAAATCACTTAACGAAAATACTCAACAAAGCAATAATAGTATGCTTCAAAATTTTGAATAGAGGAAGCAAGAAACCTATAACCGAGCATGGTAACATTTCAAAACAGCAACTTTTGCAACAGGGTAAAATCCACAGTTTCAGAATGAGAAGTCATAAGAAAGAGTACCTAGAAAAAAAAATCGAAAATTTTGTTACAACGAAAACTAACCATGACATGATGACCATTGTATAGCATTGACTGCCTTCATATGCCCATGTAGAGGTACATGCGTCCTTCCTGATAGCTGGCTTAGCAGGGGAAACCCCTAAGTTTGGTGTCTTAATGATGGCAATGTGGAGCATGGTGTGTCTGACTCTGAATTACTTCCCAAAACTGCAAACAGATAAAGCCACACAAGGGGCGAATTCTACAGTTAAATTTAAAATTTTCAGCTCAAGAGTATTACTCAAGCTACTTTTTACTATGATCAATCTAATACTTGCGAATTGCAACCAAAAATTAAGACTCCGATACAGCTTCATTCACATATAGCAGGAACATAAGTTATCAGCAAGTAACACATTAGAAGATTACTCCAAAATACTACACTAAAATTGAACACTCAATATTTCCTCAATAGCAAAACAATCGACTGCAACTGACAGATTATTATTTGCAAAATAAGGAATTTCCAATTCCACTACCATTCACAAAATACACAAGCCTAGATAAACAAACACATACCGACGGAAGTGTTTGCCGTTTCAATTGGATTCTGGTTCGCATCAGCTACGAGGGCACGCTCTCGCTTGGACACGTATCTGCCAGAAACTGGAGCTTCTTTCGGGGGAAGAATCGGAAGTTGAGGTGGCGGGTAATCGGGTTTGCGACGCTTGGGAGGTCGGGAAATGGCGGGATGGATAACAGAAGCAGCGGGTCGCTCACCGTCGTCGTCCGCCGACGCATCGGCGTAGGCGGTGCAGAGAAGATCCATCGAGGACAGTGTGTGTGTATGTTGGTGGGAATACCATTTTAGTTCTAGAATAAAATTGATTTTGATCTCAAATTTTTACAAAAATCCACAAACCGGTCCTCAGTTTTCTAAATCTGTCTTGAACTTTTCAACAAGATAGAAAGTTGTAAGCTTAAAATTGCACAAAATACATATTAGGAGCTCAATTGAACATTTTATGAAAGTAATAGACCACTCAAGACATTACTTAAAACCACTCGCATTTGAAATCCCTAAATTCGAACAAAACTCGATTTCCCTCTTTCATTACTAATCATCACTCATCAGTCACTCATAATGAAAAACTTCCCAATAAAAAACCTCTTAACCCTGATTCAAAAACGTTATTTATCAACATCAATCGGTAATTCATCTTCTCCTTCGCAAGAATTATCATCCGTCACATTTCAATTTCTCGTAAACTCATGCGGGCTCTCGTCAAAATCCGCTTTTTCCATATCCCAAAAGCTCGAACTTGACGAGAAGAAGCTTGAAAACCCTCGATTAGTGATCGAATTCTTGAAATCAAATGGATTTAGTGAAACCCACATCACTAAATTGGTGGAACAGCGACCTAAGATCCTCCGGTGCCGACTTGAAAGCAATATGAAGCCTAAATTGGAGTTCCTAGCACGAAATTAGCAGAGCTCATTATACCAAAATCGGTTATTTTTTATATAAGCTTGTGTGGCAATATCAAACCTTTGTTCGAGTTTTTGAATGAAATACAGGGCAGCACTGATTTAGTTTTAAAAGTTATGAAGCATTCTGGTGCCTGGCTGTTGAGTTCTAAATGGGATGCGAAATTGAAACCTAATGTTGAGTTTTTGATCAAAGAAGGAGTTCCTGCTAGTAATATTGCCAACTTACTTTTGTGGAATCCAAGAGCTTTATCCCGCACGTATGATTATTTTATCCGTAAGTTTAATGTTGTGAAAGAATTAGGCCTTAATCCCAACTCCACTGCATTTGCTTACGCCCTCAAGACGGTGATGGCACTGAGTGAAAGCAATTTGAAGAAGAAATTTGAAGTGTACAAGAGTGTGGGATGGACTCAATTAGACATTTTGTCTATGTTTAAGAAATATCCACTCTGTTTAACTGTCTCCGAGAAGAAAATAGGACTGGCATGGATTATTTTGTGAAAGTTATGAAGTTTGATCCACAGTTTGTAATTGCTCGTCCTATTTTTCTGACGTATGCAGTAGGAGATACAATATTCTGAAGTTTTTGGAGTCGAAGAAGCTTGTGAAAGTGCGTGAAGTTGATTCGTATCTGATAATTGGTGATAAACGATTTAAAATTTTTATCGGTAAGTATGAGGAAAACATACCGGGTTTACTGAAGATGTACGAGTGTACTCTGAAACAAGAGAAGTTAGGTTATTGACTATAATGTGAGGTTTTGAATTTGAATTTGAATTTCATATGTTCATCCTGTTAATTTTGTGGAGTTTGATTGGATGTCATATCTTAACTAAGTGCCAAATGTTGTGTTAATGGAGATATCTTTCTCTTTTCCTTCCTCTATGCCGTTCTTCACTTGAGGTGCCCTTGCTTAAACTAATATTTGTCTTCTTAGAGATCTATACGTGCATCCCTTTTACTTGTTCAATTTGATACTATCTACACATGCAACAATAATCAAAACATCATGTATTTTGAGACGGAGGTAGCGTCTACTCTGTCACTCATTTGTGCGATTTCACTTTCAAGTGTTAAACATCTGGTAATAAAATGCAGTACGATTATTGTGATTTGCATTTATATTTGTCAACTATTGTCTGCAGTCGTTCTCTTTGTGATCTCCTTTTTATGTTATCTTGTAAATGATCAGTTAGACAGCATATGCGTTTCAATGTAAGCAGTAAACTTTGAATCAGTAAGTTGGTCGTTAAAGCGAACTTGAACAAAAATAATTGCGCCGAATTTCCTGCGTATGAAGTCCTTCCTGGATGATATAATGCGTTTCAATTGATTGAAATTAATAGCAGAATACAAGTCCTAATTATATTATATTTCTATTTTCTTATCTTATTATATTATGTTTCTATTTTCTTATCCTCTTACGT